>NC_085864.1:31959804-31977304 GCF_034702125.1 Engraulis encrasicolus | reverse complement strand
AGCCGAATCACTTTCACTCTATTAATAACTTTCAAGTCCTTACACCATCGTTTGGCTTTCCCTCCATATACTGTAGGCTATATGGTTGACTGTGATCTTACTTCACCGGAAACAATTATTCAGCTTACAAATGGACTGTCTGTGAGCAATGATGATGCTGACTTTGTGCACTACATTTGAATGGAACAGAGAAGACTAACTATGTTGGTCAGAATCAGACATTAATGATAGGATTAAGACACATTACTTAAGTCTATATAAGAAAAAGCTTCAAAATACACCACAGCAAGATGCTCTACAAACTATCGCCTATAGGGCACGCGTTCCCAACCTTTTCCAACTTTGGCCCACTTGAACATTTCACAAATATTCCCGTCTCACCTCTCCCACAATAAACAATACAACTCAAACAAATAGTCAACAGCAATACCGAAATATTATCTCAATTTTTGTATCAGGCTCACAGTCTGAGAATCACTGGTCTAGGGCAAGGCAAAATGCAGCACCATTTCAATGAGCTGCATAGTTGCAATACCGTCTCTGGCCACCATCCTACTTTAAGGTGGGGGGGGTAGGTTCCCTTTCTGATGACTGTCCCGGGCCCGACCCAAAGCTATAAGCAGTCCTGACAAGTTGCACTGGGCATGAAGGATGACAGGTGAGCATAGCACAGCTCAGGGGGCTGGCTGAGTCGCTGGCTGTGGCCCAGGGGGCGGGAGGAGCAGAGCAGTGGAGGCGATATTATTGGGATGCACATTAAGATGACAACCCACCACTGCCCAATATTAAATCACAGAGAGAATGTGTCTAGTCCTCTTTCTCGCTCTCTCGCTCCCTCTCTTTCTCTCTCTGTCTCTCTCACTCTCTCTGAGTCTGGTGTGTGTGTGTATGTGTACAGATGTGAGTAAATCAGTTTGAAAGCGTGTGTATGTGAATGCATCAATATTTGTATATGGGGTTTAATCGTGTGTATGCCTGGGTGTTCACATATATCTTTGTACTGTATGTGCAAACTGTTGAAGCCGATTTGTGTGTGTGTGTGTGTGTGTGTGTGTGTGTGTGTGTGTGTGTGTGTGTGTGTGTGTGTGTGTGTGTGTGTGTGTGTGTGTGTGTGTGTGTGTGTGTATGTGTGTGTGTGTGTGTGTGTGTGTGTGTGTGTGTGTGTGTGTGTGTGTGTGTGTGTGTGTGTGTGTGTGTGTGTGTAAATTGCAACTGCTTGTCTTGAGATGTTCAGCTTGTCCGGAGGATAATTGAATTCCCCAAAAGTGGAAATAATACTCATACACATGTGGGGCGATGGTGGCTCAGGTGGTAGAGGAGCCGTTCCGCATCCAGGAGGTTGCAGGTTCAAGCCCCGCTCTGCCTGACCCCATCGACGTGTCCTTGAGCAAGATACTTAACCCCAAGTTGCTCCTGGTGGCAGGGTGGTACCCTGCGTGGCAACCATTGCCACAGGTGTGTGAAGCTCAGTGAACGTGAGAGGGAATGGGTGAATGTGAGGCACACATGTAAAATGCTTTGAGTGCTCAAAGGGGTGGAAAGGCGCTAAGTTAAATAAATCCAGTCCATTTACCATTCACATGCACCTACAAACCTCAAAAACAAGCAAAGAACCCTGAGTCAACACTTTTCTCCAAACAACTTCTTCAACACTTTCTGCCAAACAAACTCCTTTGATGTGTGCATCACACAAAAAAAAACATCCTGGACAGTGATGGAGCATTCAAAGTGAGTCGTTTTTCTTTTATTCAGGATTTCTTTTTAAAATCACATTCTTTATTCCTCAAAGGCAGGGTTGCCGTGGTGAATGAACAGTAGGCTGGATGACTGTGGGGGAGGGAGTGCACAATATATTTTGCAATGGTAAAACTCATGGTGTTGGTCCTACTCCCTGAGTGTTGAATCGACACTACACGATGTAATGGGTGACTTTATGAATGGCAGACAGTAGTTTATGTGTTATATTAGCACTCTGCAAATGAGGAAGGGAGTGCAGTCTTGGTTTAAAGGTGCACTGTGTAAAGTTTTGGCAGTTTCTTTCCAGAATTCATGCTGCCCATTCACAAATGTTACCTTTTTCATGAATACTTACCACAGTATTCATTATGACTGGGAAAATTTCACTTTTTATGATAGGGTGCATCTCCTCCATGTCTGCCATTTTGAACTTTTTTTTTAACATTTTCATCTGCAATGCATTTTGTACTTTGTTCATAGTCAATATTAGTTTATTATTGAGTAAATATCCAAGAAAATATCAAATTTGTCAATCGGCAGCACAGTTTCAATGAGCAGCATAGTTGGTGACCATCCTACTGCAGTGCCTTTTTAAGGCTTGGGGTATGCTTGCTGTGTGGCTACACTTATACATATTTGCCAAAGAGCTGCTTGCAAAGCACTACGCAATCATGTAGGTGAGTGTGATGGAGTGACCATCACTAGGGTTGTGGCTGTGTTCTGACTAACATGCCAACGAGCCTGGCTCTTTGGTGTAGCGGTCAGAGCCTTGGTGTACTACCCTAGAAGGTCTGGATTCGAGTCCCAGCTGGGCAACTCTACTCCCCTTCGCTACAAATGGTGTCAGAAGTGGGATGGTACTGTGAGGCAATCGGAAGCGTACCCATTGTGTGTAAGCCGTAATTCCATGTGAGGGACCCCCAGGATTGGTGACCCCAGTGATGGATGAAGTATTGATGACGGGGCACACTGGATGGGAGAAGCATGATGGGCAGTTGCGTGAGGGACACCATGAGTGTGTGAAGCGCACGGGTGCATTTCCCAAATGGGAAGGCAGTGTGATGGAGTGACCATCACTAGGGTTGTGGTTGTGTTCTGACTAACATGCCAACGAGCCTGGCTCTTGTAGCGGTCAGAGCCCTGGTCTACTACCCCAGAAGGTCTGGATTCAAGTCCCAGCTGGGCAACTCTACTCCACTTCGCTACAGTGAGAGACAGGCAACGAGGCTGTAATCAATAATTTTCACCATCTCACACCTTACTCGACTGTTGGGTTGAAGTGTGAAGGGTTGAGTTAACATTGACAACTAGGCTGTGCAGCGGCATGAATGGCCAATTTGCAATGGTCTTCATATATAGGATCACCACCAGATGGAGTGCAATAAATGCTGCTTTTTTAACTCAATTCTGAGAAAATCACTATTCTTGTTGGTCCTACATTATTAAATATTGAGTCAACACAACAACATTTGCTGTGCGTTGGCATGAAAGGCAAGAAAGACAGTCGTCTTTGTACTGGGAGAAACACCAAACGGAGGCAGGCCAGTAATGAGGGCAGTCATGGATAAAAGGGCAGTCATGGGTAAGCAGTTAGGGCGTCAGACTTGTACGTAGCCCAAAGGTCGCCGGTTCGACTTCCGACCCGCCAGGTCGGTGGGGAGAGTAATTAAACATGGCTCTGCCCCATCCTCCTCATGGTTGAGGTACCCTGAGCATGACACCATCCCGCCGCACGGCTCCCTTGGGGCGCCATTGGGGGCTGCCCCCTTGCACAGGTGAGGCATGAATGCAATTTCGCTGTGTGCAGTGTACACTTGTGTCCTGTGGAAGTGTCACAATGGGAGTTGGATTTTCCAAGTTGCCGTTGCCTCACAAATGTTGCTGTTTTTATTCAACACGTGGAGAACAGAGAATGTAACACTCTTGTTGCTGGCCCTTCTCCTCAAGTGTTAAAACAACACTTCACAACATTTGCAACATGTGTGTTGGCACGAATGCCAATAAAGACAGTGGTCTTTTGTATGGGGAGAAACACAAGAGGAGAAGAGAAGATAAGCCCTATAGTGGCAGGCGACTGCCATAATCCCCTCCACAGTTCGGCACTGAAGCCTGCCTAATACTCCTCCTGCCTGCCTGATAATCTCCTCACTTGTTCCTCTAATGACTGCGTCTAGAGTCAGGCACGCTCCACCGGCTCCACTGTGGTGTGGTGCACACAAACTCTCACACAGCAACGGAGTAACACATGCACACATACATACATGACATGCATGTATACATTCACACAGTAGGCCTACATACACATGCATACATACAGGCAAATGTGCACACACACACACACACACACACACACACACACACACACACACACACACACACACACACACACACACACACACACACACACACACACACACACACACACACACACACACACTGCACACACACATACAGTACACATGTAGGCAAATGTGCTCTCTCTCTCTCTCTCTCTCTCTCTCTCTCTCTCTCTCTCTCTCTCTCTCTCTCTCTCTCTCTCTCTCTCTCTCTCTCTCTCTCTCTGCAACCTGCTCTAACCCTGGAGTCATGATAACAGGCTGGAGGCAGCTCTGCTGTGAACTCACATCACACTAGATGAAAGACAGAGCTCCCACCGAGAAGATGACAGTCTCAGTGTGTGTGTGTGTGTGTGTGTGTGTGTGTGTGTGTGTGTGTGTGTGTGTGTGCGTGTGTGTGTGTGCGTGCGTGCGTGTGTGTGTGCGTGTGTGTGTGCGTGTGTGTGTGTGCGTGCGTGCGTGTGTGTGTGAGTGTGCGCATGTGTCTGAAAGTATACACAAATGTGTGCATCTGTAGGACTGCTGTCCATGTGGAGATATGCATTTAATTGTCTTTTGCAGGTGTGTTTCATTACATTTGACTGTGTGTGTGTGTGTGTGTGTGTGTGTGTGTGTGTGTGTGTGTGTGTGTGTGTGTGTGTGTGTGTGTGTGTGTGTGTGTGTGTGTGTGTGTGTGTGTGTGTGTGTGTGTGTATGCACATTTGCCTGTGTATACTGTATGAGTGCAAGAAACTTGCCTGTGTGTGTGGGTGTGTGCACACATGCATGTTCATATGTATATGTACTTTACATTATACAGGCCTACAGGTGACCACTTCATTCAAAAACAGGGAACTCACACATCACAATATAAATCAAAACAGCAACTTTATTGCTTTTCTCTTTTATCTCACAGTCCCCGTCTTGACCACAACTCCAACCCAAAATCAAAGTCTGTTTGTTTCCTTTTATTCATCTCGGGCCAACTCAAGCTTTTTCAATATAATTCATGTTTTTATACCTTTCCGTTTGGGCTCTTATCTCACAGTCTGTGGTACATTGCTTTTTGATTTTTTTTCTTTTTTCTTTTGTCTAAAGTAATAGCAGGTTGCTGCTCTGGGGTTTGGTTTACCTCAAACACCTCTTGTCAAACCAGACTTTTTTGAACGCTTTTGAACGTTACTTACAGTACTCAATCTGAACCTGGCGCCATGATTGATGCGAACACGCATCAAAACTGCAACCCGGTGCAACTTCTGAACGCGAGCGGGGGCGGAAAATGAACCACCGTGATGTATATAGTACACCCCCAGCTGTCTGTTTATGCTATGTGCAAACTTTTTTTCTGCTTTTTTTTCAATATCTTTGTCTGGCAGCTCAACGTTGGGAACAAATGGCAGGCGTCGTATATTGATGGCCGTTCGCAACACAAATGCGTCTCATTTGTATCAGATGACGGCACGTATAGCAGAAATAAAACTCCCTTTTTACCATTTTCTTTTCGACTTTTTTTCTAATCTTTTCTTGTTTTTCTTGGGGTTAAATGATGCCTACACGCCAAAACACTCTCTCTGTCTCTCACACTTTTTTTTCTGTGGCTGTTTTTTAGTGCAGACCGGCCGAGTCGACCACAGTGTTCGCTGGAGCTGGAGGTGGAATGCACAGAGAGAGAAACGCTTGCCTGTAAACCCCCCTGCTGCCACCGACCGCCAACATCATCACCACTAGCACCACCACCACCAGTGCAGCCCACAGAGGGGGACAAAAGGAGTATGTTGTCCCGGGCCCAGGGGAGAGAGGGGGCCCAGAATTAGGTCCTCAGTCCTTACATTGTGTTTATTGCGTGGGGGGCCCTTTCATATTACTTTGTCCCGGGCCCAGCCAATGCTGTCAGCGGCACTGACCACCACCACCACCACCTCCACCACCATCTCCACCACCACCGGCAGCAGCAGTAGCAGCAGGGCCCTCTGGCACACAACAGTGTTTTTGTTGTGGGTCATTTTCCGAAGCGTCGCGTCGGCCCCCATTGTGGAGCCAGAGGTCTTGCGGAATGCCGTGGATCGCAGAGGAATGCAGTAGCTGGAATCGTGTGTCTGAGCCATTAACCCCCCTGTTACCCCATCACACACACGCACGCACACACACACACACACACACACACACACACACACACACACACACACACACACACACACACACACACACACACACACACACACACACACACACACACACATACATACACGCACACACACACGCACGCGTGCGCGAGTGCACACACATACGCGCATGCACACACATACACACATATGCACACAAACCCACAGATAGGCACGCATATGCACATGCACATGCACACATATGCACATGCACACATATGCACGCACACGCACACACACACACACACACACACACACACACACACACACACACACACACACACACACACACACACACACACACACACACACACACACGCCATTGCATGGGCTCCCCACCGAAAAACTGCCTAGGACAATAGGGCCACTTACACGCTAGCATATGAACCTCATTTGTGCATGCTCCCACTCTTTTATTAGCTGCCACTGCTTCTGTTGCTGCTGCTGCTGCTACTGTGTGTGTGTGTGTGTGTGCGTGCGTGCGTGCGTGCGTGCGTGTGTGTGTGTGTGCGTGTGCGTGTGTGTGCGTGCATGTACGCCAGTGTGTCTGAGAGACTGTGCATTTTCTTTTAACAGAAAGTTTGTCCAAGTTGTTGACTGTGTATTCCTGTGTGGGCTTCTGTTTGTGTGTGTGTTTGTGTGTGTGTGTTCATTTGTAGATCTTTTATTGTGATGGACGTTTGGCTGTGTGTGTGTGTGTGCTTGTGTGTTAATTCAATCGAGCTCCATTTTCAATAGTCCCCCTTTTTCACTCCCTTGCTCTCACTTCTTCTCTCTAAGGTCCTCATTTGACTGGCTCTGTTTGTTCTTGTGTGTTTTTTTCCCATTCAAGCAGGCCTGTCGACAGAAGGGGACAAAGGGGTATGTTGTCCCGGGCCCCGAGAGATAGGGGCCTCAGAATTGGGTTCCCATTACATTGCATGCAGGCCTATTGGGTATAGGGGGCCTTTTCAGATGACTTTGTTCAGGGCCCAGCGAAAGCTGTCAGCGGCCCTGTTGTTCAAGCGATGGATTTTATTGAGTTGGCCCACCCTCACGGCTGGGCCCTACAACAGTCACCACCACCCCTCTGGTCTGCACTGCACACCTTCGGACATCCATTTGCATCTCCCACCCCGCTTTGAACTTTTTCATTTGCTTAACTCTCCTCCCTCACTCTCCTCCCCCTCTCCCTGCTCTCTTTCTTCTCTTCCTCCCCACTTAAACTTCCTCCTCCTTCACCTCTTTCAAGTCTTTCAAAAAGTAAGAATGAGAAGGAGGGAGAGCTTGAGAGAGAGAGAGAGAGAGAGAGAGAGAGAGAGAGAGAGAGAGAGAGTTAGAGAGGAATAAACACTTCATTTAGCTGCCAGGTTGCTGGCCCATGTCCACCACCTCCATTAGGCCGCTCTGACCTTCAGCCCAGTGGCTCGGCACGAGGTGGGAGAGAAAGAGGGGAGAGAGAGAGAGAGAGAGAGAGAGAGAGAGAGAGAGAGAGAGAGAGAGAGAGGGGGAGAGAGAGAGAGTTCTAGGAGGCCAGTCAGTGGAGGAGCTGATGTGTGGAACAGGAAGGGAGGACCATGCAGGCAGGGAGAGGCAAGCTGTGAGTTCATGCAAGCCACCAGGTTCTCCAGATGGGCCGAATAAACTCTTTAATGAGAAAAAGATTTTTTCGTCTTGTACTTTGTTTTTTTCCCTCTCTCAAAACTTCAGTTCCTCTTGCAATGGGCGTCTTCCTGGGGAAAAACCTTTTTACAAGAGCGGCCTCCTTTTGAAGGCACGAGCGTGGCGAGTGTGCTCGTAAAAAAAGGAAAGCTGTAACGGGGGAAAAAGGAGAGCAGTGCCGCAGTATCCGGAACCAAATGTGACTCAGTTCCCTGTCAGGCTGTTTGACTCAATCAGAGGAGGCAAACAGGTGCGGGGCGTCACTTGACTTAATAATGGACTCTGCGCCACACAAGGCCCGGACCTGTGCCGACTGCCGAATCTCACTCTAAAGGCCCAAAACATACCCTTCTTGTGAGACATACAGGCCTCTAAATTAACTTTTTTTTTTTTTAAATCAAAAGCCAAAATGGCTAGTAGACTTTAATCTGCTGACCAAACACACACTCGCTTATGGGTCAAAGTGGCGACTAGTACGTTTTCTTTTCTACCAGCCAAACTGAATTTTCACCAGCATTTGCTGACCAAACACACACTCGCATTTGCTGACCAAACACACACTCGCTTATGGGTCAAAGTGGCGACTAGTACGTTTTCTTTTCTACCAGCCAAACTGAATTTTCACCAGCATTTGGCCAGTTGGTGGATGTTACTTTAGAGCCCTGGAGTCGTACTGTATATGGATGTGTGTGGAATGTTTCACAAGTTCTAACCAATAACTAAATACAAGTTTAGGTTAGTACATAGCAACACCCACAGAAATACTTATGCAATTGAGCGGCTGCAGTGTATGAATCCGGCTTCATGCAAGTTGCTATCTGCTGCTATCTACAACCTAGGAATTGATAACAAAACCAAATGTGTTTGCCAGGGCCTTGTAGAGGAGATTAGACAACATTGTAATTTCTAGAAAATTGAAGGAATTGGTGGAATGCTAATGTGAGTTTGTAGCAGGGAATGCTTTGTGTGCTTTTCCTTAGAGGTCTGGACTGGACATCTGGCATAGCGGGCATTTCCCGGTGGGCCTCGCACCCTCATGGGCCGCTATTTTCAAACATTTGTTTCAAAAGAGTTCTGAAAATAGACGCCCACAAGGTTTCCAGGGCCCACCGGTGAGTCAGTTCTGCGCCGCTAATTATGAGGGCCCCCCCTGTAAACCAAAAGTGCCCGGTCCCTATTTCTCCCCCAGTCCAGAAGCACTGTTTCCTTACCATAATCTCATCTTGAAAGATTTTCCCGTGGTCTTTATCGTCTGCAAGGCCCATTATGACATCAAGGTAAAGAGTGACACGTAAATCTTGATTATTCCGAGATCTGGAGCCCCTGGAGCAAGAAAATAAGGAATGAGCATAAGAACTTGGCAACGGATCACAGCCAGGAATCCCTCTGGCAAATTCCACCTTGAAACATGAAGAAATAATCTCAAATTCCTAATTGAAACCAAAACACAGGCACACAGACATGCACCCAGACCCATGCACCAACCCACCCCAACACACACACACACCGTTTCACATACACACACGTTTGCACACACAGACACACGCATGCGCACACACACACACACACACAAGCACACACAGATACCAGAGAGAGAGAACTAGAGAGAGAGACTAAAAAAGAAAGAAAGAAAGAAAGAAAGAGAGAGAGAGAGAGAGAGAGAGAGAGAGAGAGAGAGAGAGAGAGAGAGAGAGAGAGAGAGAGAGAGAGACAGAGACAGAGACAGAGACAGAAATAAAGACAGAGAAAAATGACTAAGGTCTGAGCAAAAAAAGTGAGTTGAACAAAGTTGAAGACTGACCAGGAAAACCTTATTGGTCTACGGTATCTCTCTGTGCTACGGTATCCCTGTGCTAAAGATGGTTCCAAGTTTCCCATGACGAGGTTTACACACACACACACACACACACACACACACACACACACACACACACACACACACACACACACACACACACACACACACGCGCGCACGCACACGCACACATACACACACACCTTAGTGATACTATACCACTGTACATCATGTCCATCATAGAACCATGGATTGCACTAGTCCACCCCAGGTCTGTAGGCCCACTCTTGATGAATGACCATGTTAATGTTTTATATTTTACGTTGTTATGACCAGCAAAATCAGACTGACTTGGAGAATGCAGTATTTTTCAAACCCGTCACATGATTGCAGTCTCTCTCACAGTTGGCAGTCTGGTGACTGACAGAAGAAAGCCTCCACTGGCTCTGTCACTGTAATGCTGTGAATGATTGTTTTTCCAATCCTCATTCTTTGTCCATGGTTTTGTTCAAAATATTGGCTTGCCTTGGCGTGTCCAACTCCCATGCAACTTTTTCCAGCCTTTTCCATCAACACATGCAGATAGAGGAATACCGGACTATACACTATGCATAGCATAATGTTGTTTATTTATATATTCAAGTTCAGCAAAGTCAGCCAACACATTTCTGCATTATCTTGCTAAAGATGCACTTTTGCAATTTCCACAAGGTGGTAGCCTATATTGGCCTATCAGTTCACTAGCTGACTTTGTCCAAATAGTAAATGCTTGTCAACTGACTGAAAACATTGCACAATGTTTCTTATGATTTTGTTCATAGGCAGAGATAACGGGTAGTGTAGACGGCTAAAAGGACAATGAAATAAAATGAAATTGTGAGGAATTTTGGACAAGTGTTATGTTTGACACCTTAATTGCTATGGGAACCCCGTGACTTGACCTTACCACGTGAGCTAAAAGCATGTGAACCCTGAAGGAGCTCGTCACAAAAGATAAAAAAACAAAAGGGACCTGGCACCATATTCTCTTTAAAAAAAGTGGTCCTTGTTGTTTTTAAATGCCATCTCACATCCGGTAGAATTTGCCTTGTTAAAGGCGACAATGAATTCTGATGTGACCCGCTATAGCAAGTTCACGAAGGCTGTCATCTTGACTTGTGAAAGGAAGTCAGCATGCAAAGAAAGTTACAAGGATCTGTTTGTTCTTAGTTTGAAACATTGTCTCCCGCGGTTAGCGAGTTTTTCAACAAGTGATTTCATGTCAGACAACCCCCGGCAGACAACCTCACCAAGGGGGAAATATTTCCCTCAGCGCGTCATGAAGTTCTCTAGCATTTTCCTTTAGTCTTTTTTTTCTCGCCTGCAGTGAAGTTTCCTGCACCCTCTCCCTCCTCCCGGCACATTTCCTCGCCTCCTCCTTCGGGGAAAGAGGACAGCCCTTTTTGATCTCACCGTCTAATCGGTTCACAAGTCAGTGGACGTAACTTTTTAGACAAGGTTGTTGGCGCGCGCGCTGAGCAAGTCGTATTCGTCCCAACGTGTGCTTGGTTCGTAGAACTCTAGCCTGCTCTTTTATCTCTCAGACAGAAAACCTGTGCGACCCTCCTGCTAATTGAGGGGTTGGTATGTGAAAACATTTAGTCAGGGCTAATAAGGTCGGTGTTTAGACACTTACAACAAGTGGCAACGCGGAGAGCCAGTCGGGCGCGTATGGATTATACATTTGCCGTGAAAGGGGGTTTATGAACCTGCTATTCATTCATCAAGGTTAAGAGCAAATCGGCGACAGGTCAGTCTGCGGTTCCAGAGCTGCATGGCCTCAATTATGTGAAGGGAAATAAAGACTTTTGCAGAAACTATACCTCTACACGGGTGAACAACTATTCGGCGTGTCAAACAGTAAGGGGAACGGTGTCAATTCATTGTTTTCCCATACAGGGGCATATCTGGATTCTATTCAACCAGAAGACATCAGCTCAAAACAGAATTCAAAATGCATGTGTCAGTGTTTTTCGCCTCTTTGCTGCTCGTCAGCATTCATCAAAGCACAAAAGCTCAAGTGGCTTCTTCTAAATCATTCAGATCGCCACAGTTCAGGCGTGATGGTAAGTTTTCATGTTTTATAACTTCTATGAGCGCTACTGCTCCCAAACGCTGAAAGTTTTCATATGATATTTGGCGACTCCTGTTGGATGATGCACCGCAGGAGATAAAAACTTTATTTTGACCTTGATCCTTTTTAGGATGAAATACATTTTCTTGGATACATCTTATGTCACTCAACTGTCAAGCAAACTTGGTTTATATGCCAATTTACAGTTTTGCTGTCCTAGAAGTTTGACGCGGGACCTTGGAAAAGGGGGTGTACGTGCTTTGTAGTGCTCTGAAGTTTACAATTTATCATCGCCTCATAAAAAAAACCCTTCCGCGGAAATATTTAGGCCGCCTAGTCTGATTTAAACCACTGTGAACTTGTATAATCCTTTTAAGACGTCAATGCACGCTGTTTGTAGAAGTTCACGTCATTCAGCAACATGTCATTAGCTTTGCATTAATCATCCTCATGTAGGCCTATGTGATGCATGCAGTCTATGTAGCCTAGTTACTGTGATAGTTATGTGGCTGGTAATGTAGGCCTAGGTAGGGTATTTTATTCTATCTACCGCAGTTGGCAGTGGCCATTTTATTCATGTAACAGCCTTTATTACTGTAAAGAAGGCCAACATAAACTGGGTGCATTAAAGAAAATCCAGCAGTGTCTGCATTAGGATGTGGTATTTAGTGGCCTTCTCATTTAGGTCAAGACAAAAAGAAGGAAATAGCCTAAACAATTAAAAACTGAAGTGATTGTACAGTAGTTCACCACGTGTAGGGCTCAGGCTGTCTGGAGTTTGAGGCGACAACTCTTGAATTGTAGACAAGGCTACTGTTGCCTGTGTTTGTGCAAATACTATGTGTAACTAAACAACTGATTATAGACCGGTATGCCAATACATTGAACAGTTGCACCCTTTTTTTTAAGTTGTTGTCACCTCGATTACACTCAGAACGCTGTCCATCTCTGTCCTTGGAGATCCCCCGCCCAACCAGACTTTGCATTGTGGTCTATAGTGAATGCTCGTATGCAGAACATAGGGGCGGCAGGAGGGGATGTTTACGCCTGTCTGGGCCCCCAGTCAGATATGTAGGGCTGGCAGAAGGGTTCCGACAGCTACTTGACAGTCGACAATTAAGTACGAGCCCACCGCGCTGGCTGTCGCGGGGAGGGCCCCATGTCAACAGACACAGAGCCCCCCCAGATCAGTTTTTGGAAAGCACATTCTTTGTCCAGGTGCCATTGGACAGCGGCGGAATTCACCCGCAGGTATTCCCCCCAATGTTGATACAACAGTTTGTTTGGCCGCTGCCGCACAGCCGCCGCCGTTCCACCGCTGGGAAACCAAAGAAAACAAAAACAAGTGGAATTGGCGGGTGTCCATCCAGCGGCTTTTCTTCCTGTCCGCTAGGCTGCACACCAGAGACCCACTTTCGGCAAAAGTTATTTTGCGGTCGTTCGTAATGCGCTCCAACAGTTGCGCAGCCAACGGTCCGGAACATAAGCCCTGGTTTATCTGGTAAACTCTGCGTTCTGCGGAGGGGATTAAAATGTTTGCGCGGAAAGAGACGGCGTTCAACTTTTTCCACGCCAAACTTGCTAATGCAAGTCCCCTATGGAAAATGATGACAAACACATCTGCCTGCTATTTGTAAGATTTGAACTTTCACAGTTTACACGCTTTCACTCACTGTACAATTTGCATCAGGTCGCTTCTTTTAAGCGACTGTAGTTCACATATTTCCTGATATTAAAGGCCTACTGTTTGAATGGCGTATGAAGCTGTTACCAGATCCTGGTGGGGGCTTTTGCTTCTAGAAAAAGTTTTATCCATCCTTTTCCTCATCCCTGACTGGGCTCAAACTCATCATTGGTACTCCAAAAAGCACATTCCCAAATGTGGTTCACCTTATAAGTGAATCAGGATTAGAGTTAAAAATGGATAAGCTCATGGAATGGCTAACATGGGGACAATGGCACATGGGGGTGATGCCTTATCTTACGCCTGTCTGTTTATTCTTGTCCCTTGTGTCCTTTAGTAGGTCCATCTGTGAAAGTGATGCCCTTATTCTATCAATCTATCCATCAAAAGTTGTTTCTCTTTTTGTCATCCACTCAATCCCCCTTTTTTGCTTTGACAAAATAAATAAATAAGAAAAAAAATCAATCTCTCTTACCACTGAAGGCCCCATAGCAAATAATGCAAGATTATGTTTTGTCACTTTATGTCACCATGACAAGGCCCCAGAGCAAGTAATATGATATTGTGCTCTGTCATTTTGTGTCGCCGTGACCTTTCCAGCACTACATGGATTTGCATTTTTTTCCCAGTACAGCCCACACCCTCTCCTCTGATAAGTCAGGTTGATAATCTGCAAAAGTTTGGGTGGGTTGGTGGTGGTAGGGGGAGCCAGTGAGTGCAAGTCCAGCTATATAAATGTGAACCAATACCCTTGTGGTTCTTTATGGTTGCTGTCTTGCCTTCAAAGAGTTCTACTGTATGTGTCTGTGTGTAGCCCTACCAACCTGAACCTGCTCTCACCATATATTCGACTGGTTGGAGGGTTTCCACCTTGCCTGGTTACCACCAGTCCTAATCACAAGTGAGTGTCTTTCAGATCGAAACGATTGTGTAGAACTAAAGGCAGTATGGGAGTTCCCAGGCTAGATCCACCTGGACTCCCCTTCAAGTCAAGTCAAGTCAAGTCAAGTAGGTTTTATTGTCAATTTCTTTACATGCACTGGTCATACAAAGAATTTGAAATTACATTTCTTGCTTTCCCATACAGACATAGACTAATCTAGGTAAGGACATAGACAGTATAGACATAGACAGTACTTATACATGGACTTAAGACAGTATGGACATAGACAGTGCTCATACAGACATTTAAAGTGCAAGACTGGACAACAGAAGACTTGTAGAGGACATACATTAAGAGGTATTTGTTGTGCTTTTCCTAAAAAAAGTCCTTTATAGCGTTCTGACATGGTAATAGTAGCATTTTGAAGAAAAATAAATATTAAAAAGGTCTGTCAAGTACACCAGCAGCAGTGTGTGTGTGTGTGTGTGTGTGTATGTGTGTGTATGTGTTTAGTGCAGGTAGAAGGTGCGGTGTGCGTCTTGTGTGTGTGTTCGTGTGTCTGTGTGTGTGTGTGTGTGTGTGTGTGTGTCAGTGTGTGTATGTTTGGGTTTAGTGCAGAAAGTGCAGTGTGTGTGTGTGTGTGTGTGTGTGTGTGTGTGTGTGTGTGTGTGTGTGTGTGTTGTGTGTGTGTGTGTGTGTGTGTGTGTGTGTGTGTGTGTGTGTGTGTGTGTGTGTGTGTGTGTGTGTGTGTGTGTGTGTGCATGTTTTGTGTTAGTGCAGGTTGAAAGTTCAGTCACAAGTATAGTAGTGCAGGTGGAATGTTCAGTCGCAGATATGGTGGTGGGGGATGGGGGGGGGGGTTGTCAGTGGCCTTGCTGGCTAGAGGCTGACAGTGGAGGGAGAGTGGGTTGAGTGTTCAGCATCTTGATCGCTTGGTGCATTGTGCTGCTCGCCAGCCTGGTGGTACGGGAACGGAGGCGCCTGTACCTCTTTCCAGAGGGCAGGAGGCTGAACAGTTTGTGTGCAGGGTGGCTTGTGTCTTTGATGATCATCAGTGCTTTCCGGGTGAGGCGTGTGGTGTAAATGTCCTGCAGGGAGGGGAGTGGTACTCCAATGATCTTCTTCGCTGTGTTCACAACACGCTGGAGTGTCTTCCTGTTTTTCTCCGTGCAGCTTCCTCCCCACACTGTGATGCAGTTGGACACGACGCTCTCTATGGTTCCTCTGTAGAATGTTGTCATGATGGAGGGTGTAGCACTTGCCTTCTTTAGTTTGCGCAGGAAGTAGAGACGCTGATGGGCCTTCTTCGCCAGTGATGTAGTGTTGGTGGTCCAAGAGAGGTCGTCGCTGATGTGCACTCCAAGGAACTTGGTGCTGCTCACTCTCTCCACAGCATCGCCGTCGATGGTCAGTGGTGGCAGTTGTTTTTGGACCCTTTGGAAGTTGACGACAATCTCCTTGGTCTTGTTGACATTCATCAGGAGGTTGTTGTCTTTGCACCATCTGGCCAGCAGGTCTACTTCTTCTCTGTAGTGAGTCTCATCGCCCTTGGTGATGAGGCCCACCAGTGTTGTATCATCCGCAAACTTCACTAGATGGTTAGTGCTGTGGGTCGTTGTGCAGTCGTGTGTCAGCAGCGTGAACAGCAGGGGGCTGAGAACACAACCTTGCGGAGCCCCCGTGCTCAGGGTCAGGGTGCTCGAGGTGTTGTTCCCTACCCGTACTGCTTGTGGTCTTTGCATCAGGAAGTCCAGCAGCCAGTTGCAGAGGGAGGTGCTGAAACCTAGTTTGTCCAGTTTTCTGATGAGTTGTTGTGGTATTATGGTATTGAATGCTGAACTGAAGTCAATGAACAGCATTCTCACATATGAGTCTTTATTGTCCAAGTGGGTGAGGGCTGGATGGAGGGCAGAGCAAATTGCATCCTCCGTGGATCGCTTGGCTCGGTATGCGAACTGGTAGGGGTCTAGGGTGGGGGGTAGGGTGGCTTTGATGTGTGACAGGACTAGCCGTTCGAAGCACTTCATGATTATGGGCGTCAGTGCTACAGGACGGTAGTCATTGAAGCATGATGGTGATGATTTCTTCGGCACAGGTATGATGGTAGCAGCTTTGAAAAGTGATGGGATGACTGCTTGCTCCAGAGAGATGTTAAAGATGTCTGTGAAGACATCCTTCAGCTCTTCTGCACAATCCTTCAACACTCGGCCTGGTATGTTGTCTGGGCCAGCTGCTTTGCGTGGGTTGATGGTGGCCAGTGTCCTCTTAACACTGGCAGAGGAGAGGTAAAGGGGTTGATCATGGGGGGGAGGGGGAGTTTTCTGTGGGTGAGTGTCATTTTGTGCTTCAAAGCGGGCAAAGAAACTGTTCAGGTCGTTTAGCAGAGAGGTGTTGTTGTCACAGCTTCGTGGTGCAGGCTTATAGTCCGTGATGGCCTGTATGCCCTGCCACAGGCCCCTTCACATTGGCATCAGACTATTTGTTGTGTTACTCCTGTCAATTTTGTGATGTATCCCATCCTGTCCTGCCTTGTCCTTTGCTCCAAAGTCTCCTGACCACTTCATGGATAATGGTTTCCAATAGTGGACACGGTATGGAAGATAGAGCAGAGGTGACTCTGAGTTCCCCAGTTGCTAAGTTTGGCTGTGTGTGTGTACATGAATGTGTGTGTGTGTGTGCATGAGTGCATGTGTGTGCTTGTGTATGTATGCGCGCTTGTGTGTGTGCGTGCACATTTGCATGTGTGTGTGCGCGTGCGTAAAAGTCTGTTAGTCCAGAGCAGAGTGATGAGTGATGCTGGGACCGTAGACGCTGAATCATGGATTCATGCACATGCTGATTCGCTGTAAGCACTTTATCTGTAAAGGCACAGTCTCTTCCTCTTTATGTAACACAGACACACACAGACACACACAGACACACAGACACACACAGACACACACACACATACACACATACACACACACACACACACACACACACACACACACACACACACACACACACACACACACACACACACACACACACACACACACACACACACACACACACACACACACACACAGAGAGAGAGGTTATGCTTACATTCTATCACACACACACACACAAACACAAACACACACGCACACGCGCACACACACACAGTCCTTTCCAGTGCCAGTGATAGA
>NC_085864.1:31922304-31949804 GCF_034702125.1 Engraulis encrasicolus | reverse complement strand
CTGCTGACAAACAAACAAGCAGACAGACATAAAAACAGAGAGACAGACAAACCAACGCAACCGGAAACATAACCTCCTTGGCAGAGGTAACAACGCACATAGGAAAAGGTGCTGAGCAGAGAGAGATGGGTTAAGACAGAGAGACAGAGTCCGTGGCTCAAATGCCGCACTTGTGCACTTCGGGCACTGTTTTTCAGTGCCTAGGGCGCTCACGCTAAAAATTTCAGTTGAGCCAGTGCACTGAAATTGCCAGGATGATCCCCTAACAATGACGGAAAAATGCATTGCTTGAATGATGGACACTGCACGCATTATCGGCGGCCATGTTGACAATGACATGGAGGAAATGTGTCATTCAGTTCAGTAGAAGAGTCTCCTAATTCTGCAAGTAATATTGATGGGACACCAACCTTTTCATGCCAACCAAAGTATTGTATGTGTGATTGTTGTCCTTTGGGGTGAAGGACATGGAAATACAAGCACCAGACGCTGTGCATTGTAAACAGTAGCCAACTCGTATTTTGGCGAGCTAATGCCATGCTCAGCCGTCACTTCCAGCGAGGGCACAGTGCATACTCATGAACGGCGTGACGTTTTCCATGTGCGTTACGCCCATTTGTGGGGGAAAGCAACCCATTAAAGTCAATTGGCGATGTTGGGGTTTAATAAATGAAAGATACGGACCTGTAGACTAGCGTTGTTCACGCGCAATGTGCCGAAAGCGCGTTGTGTTGCCGGCTGCTCAAATAATATTGCCAAATGGCCGTGGCTGAAGCATGGAATGTGTTCATTTAGGCTAGCCGATGTAGCATGTAAGTCAATGAGACATTCGGTTTGTTTTCACCCATAAAGGGGCGTAACGCAAATTTAAGAGCAAAGTACCCGGATGGCCGTTCATGAGTATAGTGCTCAAATTTTTCCACGACACTATGCACTGAAGACCTCAGTGCACTGTGCACTGACTGTCAGTGCACTGACAAAAGTGTGTCATTTGAGACACAGCCAGAGTTAGAGTAGACAGTGTTTGTCTCTTCACTGTTAATTTAATAGATACAATAATTTAATAGATACAATAAATTCAAGGTGAAAGAAAATGGAAAGATGACCATCAGTGCCCTCATGCTGAATGTTTCATGTCTTTGGGAAGAAAAATGAACCCATAAGAAGCAGCAACAAGGCAAAAAACAGACACAGAGAAAACAATAACTGGAAGAAAGAAGTAATGAACAGAGGAGGATGAATCAAAAAATAAATAAATAAAAGGAGGAAAGGAAGGCGTGAGACAGAAGGGTTGCTCTCTCTCTCTCTCTCTCTCTCTGCTCTCTCTCTGCTCCTCCCGTGTGGCCTGAAGCCAGCCGTATGGATTGAAGGCGTCTTTGTTTCTGGGTGTGAGACGCCTGGCGCGGGTACGGGTGCCAGTCTAATTGATTTGCTTCACCCAGCGCTGTGTCAGCCGTGCAGGGTTTTGTTTTGTTTTGTGCAGGGCTGATGGTGGCTGGGCCCGTGCCCATTTTGCATGCCACGCATGCCACACTGCGGTCTTGATCCCCCTCTGCACCAATAACCCCCCCACCCCCCATGCTCACACACATACCCACGCAGGCATGCACGCACACACACACACACACACACACACACACACACACACACACACACACACACACACACACACACACACACACACACACACACACACACACACACACACACACACACTCTACACAGGCACATGCATACAGT
The DNA here is from genome assembly GCF_034702125.1 of Engraulis encrasicolus. Taxonomy (NCBI): domain Eukaryota; kingdom Metazoa; phylum Chordata; class Actinopteri; order Clupeiformes; family Engraulidae; genus Engraulis; species Engraulis encrasicolus. Next base: position 31,948,064 of record NC_085864.1, on the reverse strand, counting down.
GTACATACATGTGAAACACACACGTGCAATTGCACACACACACACACACACACACACACACACACACACACACACACACACACACACACACACACACACACACACACACACACACACACACACACACACACACACACACACACACAGACTCAAGCTCTCCTCAGCAAATAAACTTACATCCCCCCAAGACCTCAAACTCGCTAAAATTCTCCCCGCTTTGAATAATGTTTACTTGCAGCTTTCCAATGACATGCTTGTGGATTGCATTTCTTGCTCCTGTTTTCCTGCACCCCCTTCCCGTCTGTGCCTCTCTCTCTCTCCCTTCCTCTCCCTCTCTCGCTGTCTCTCTCTCACACTCTCTCTGCCACCCTCCCTCCCTCTCTCTCTCTCTCTCTCTCTCTCTCTCTCTCTCTCTCTCTCTCTCTCTCACGCTTTCTTCCAATTTCGCTCTTTCTCTGTCTCTTCTCCCCCTGTCTTTACTCCCTGTAACTATGGCTCTCTGGGTCTCCTGCAGAGAAGCTAGACTTGTATAATGAATTGTAGCAAGGCACTTTAAAGAAAGTAGGAGTGTTGTTGTGGCGTGTTCTCTCTCTTTTCCTGGAAGCAAAGGTTACTCGAGGACAAATGTTATACACCTCCTCTGCTGTCGATTTCTTTTATCAAACTAGCGCTTTTCTTCGTTGTTCTATTTTGTCTCTTCTTTTTTTCACGTCTTCCACACGCTTTCTCTCGTGTGGTTGTCTCTCACCTTTCTGGCAACACTTTGCTCATCCTGACAAATAGATATACACACACACTTACATAGCAAACACACACTTGCAGAGCACACACACACACACACACACACACACACACACACACACACACACACACACACACACACACACACACACACACACACGTACACACACACGCGTACACACACACGCACACACACGTGTACACACAATTGCTTAGCTGTTCACATACGCACACAAGGTAACAGACATTGTATACAGACTAGGGGTCAATCGATACAGGTTTTTTAATTGCCGATGCGATAGCGATTTTTTTTTTTCATCACCCTTCTCCGATACCCAATATTTGGGGCCGATATGGTTTTTTTTTAAAAAAAGGTTAAAAAATTCCAAATATTCCAGGTCTCAAGTTAAAAATAAATATTCCTTTAACATTATCAAAGTGAGGTAGAACTTCTAACATTTAAACACCCACTCTAACAATCAAGTAATGTCTAACAATCAAGTAATAAAAAAATGAAGTGTCTTGGTGCTTTTAAAAAAAACCCTGAATGACATAAAATAATAAATATTGCATATCGGCCAAAACCACACATGTATCGACCGATACCGATACACTTAAAATATGCAAATATCGGCCCGATACCGATATAAATATCGGTCTATCCTTAATGCAGACACACACAATTGCACATATGCGGTCATGCGTGTACACACGGGCATGCACACACACACACACACACACACACACACACACACACACACACACACACACACACACACACACACACACACACACACACACACACACACACACACACACACAGAGAGAAAACAGGCCTAAGGTGCGTGTGTGTGTGCGGTGCAGTAAACAAGCTGGCGCACACACACACACACACACACACACACACACACACACACACCTACCTTCAGCACCTTCAGTCATTTTAGCACCTTCTCCTTATTCTCCTGCCTGTCTCTACTGCTCACACATCCTTTCAGCTTTTTTCCAAACACCTCGATTGTCTCACTACCGTGCGTGCGTGCGAGTGTGTGTGTGTTTATCGTACTTTTCCTTGGGAAGTTGGATTTCATTAAACTTATTGAAGTAGATGGATTATGCTGTCAGGACCGTGCACTCTGCAGTGACTTCCTCTCTTCTTACCTCCAGCAAATTAACCACCTCTGCACTGTGTGTGTGCGTGTGCGCGCGCGTGTGTGCGTGTCTGCGTGCGTGCGTGTGTCATTGAGAAATTCATTATCTTCTAACTTGTTTTGCTCAGGTTAACTTATTTTGCAGACACACACACTCCTAACCTCATATCTCCATTGCAGCTCATTTTAACTTATTTTGGACAGACACACACTCGCAAACACACACACACACACACACACACACACACACACACACACACACACACACACACACACACACACACACCGTTCAAACCTCAGAACTATACCCAGAACTTTTCTAAACAATGAGGTATACACCTTCTTCAGTGTAACTTTAGTCTTGGCAGGTGCTTTGACGGCTTGTGTCAGCTGTTGCCACTTAAGCAGTATGCTTCGTGCTCGCCAACTTTTGCCCAGATATCATCTGTCACCGTCGACACGGTGCCGTCCGTGCCCAGACCCCATTTCCTGAGCTGAAACGCCCCTTCTGGATAATGATGCCGTGTTTATGTGTGTGGGTGTAGTGGGTGTGTGGGCACATAGGCGTGAGGGTGTGTGGGCACATAGGCGTGTTTATGCGCAGTGTGGGTGTGTGTGTGTGGGCACAGTAGGTGTGTGGATGTGTGGGCACACAGGCGTGTGGATGTGTGGGGAGTGAGTGTGGGTGTGAGTGTGTTTGCGCATTGGGCAGGTGTGTGTGTGTGCACATGTGTTGCAGGTGTGTTGGTAACATCAGTGGGTGTGTGGGCACAGTGGGTGGAAAGGGGGTGTGAGAGTATGTTTTTGCAGTGGGCAGGTGTGTGTGTGCCTGCGGCGCCTGCATGTATTGCAGGTGTGTTGGTACCATCAGTTGTTGTGTGTGATGGTGATGTGGGTGGGTGGGTGGATATATTGGTGTGATTTTGGGGTTAAGTGTGAGTGTGTTGTTGGAGGACTATGTTGGTGGGTAAGTGAGTGTGATAGTGGATGTGTTTGTGTGGTGTAGTGAGTAGGTGAGTGCCACTCTTTTAGCGGGTGTCTGGGCCACTGACTGTAGCTGAGAGAAAGATGGATAGTGTCAGGAACCTCCAGTGGCACTTTTTTTGCTTGCCCACCTCCCTCCCTGTCTCCCTACCTACCTGTCTGCCTACCGCTCTCCCTCCCTACATTCCCTACCTGTCTTCCTACCTGCCTGTATCCCTCCCTCCCTGTCTGCATGCCTATCTGTCTGAATGCCTATCTGTCATCCCTACCTAACTGCCTGCCCACATGCCTGCCTTCCTCCCTGTCTCCCTCCCTACCTGCCTGTACCCCCCCCCCCACCTTTACATTACATTACATTACATTGCATTTGGCAGACGCTTTATAACCAACGCGACTTTCAAAAGAGGACATAATCAAGCCAACATCACAAGCAAATACAAAGTGCACAGGAGATATACAAAACAAGTGCAGTTGCAAAGAGGGGTTATTTTTATTATTTTTTAATTACGAGTACACACACACAAACACACACACACAAACTAAACTAAACTAAACTAAACATCATGTCAGGAGTCTGCCCTGGTGCAAGGCCAGTTCAAGCATTAGTCTAGTAGATTCTCTCGAAAGAGGAAGGTCTTTAGTTGTTTCTTGAAGGCTGCAAGAGATGTGCTTAGTCTGGCTGCCTCTGGGAGACCGTTCCTGCCTCTGGGAGACCTCCCCCCTGCCTGCATCTGTCCTCCTCCAGTCCCTGCCTACTTGCCTGCCCACATGCCAGCCTACCTGCCCAGATCCCTGTCTCCCTCCATACCTGCCTACCTGCTTCCCTCTCTCCCTGCCTCCCTTTATCCATTTCTCCCTCCCTACCTGTCTACCCTCCTGTCCCCCTGCCTCCCTTCCTGTCTCCCTCTCCGCCTCCTTGCCTGCCTGCCTGCCTGCCTGTCTGTCTCCCTGCCTCCCTCCCTGCCTCCCTCCCTGCCTTGCCTGCCCCCTGTCCAGAGCACAGCTGGAGGCTGGGTCTGTCGGGGGATACAGCAGGTTCCCTGAAGGTGCTTTTGTGAATTATTCAGGTGTAGGGGCCAGCGCGAACAGGACAGGACCGAATAGGACAGGACAGACTGGCCTGAAAACAGAACTAGACTGTTAGGGTGAACAGATGTCCCCCCCAAAAATATAGGAAAATCCACCTTGTCTCGAATTTGAGCTACCCAGAACATTGGTTATTTTATTTTGATAATGACATTGGATATACAAATAGGAATGTCCCTGGTTCCCTTGAAAAATACAGATTTTTTTTTCAATTTTTAAGGCTGGTCCTCACTTTATCGAAAAGTATTTGTTTGACAGCAGTTGTTGAACAAAAGGATACTCAGTGCAGTTGCAATTCATGGAAGACAAAAAAAATCACCAATGGCTTTTTCCCTGTCACATGTTGATGAACCATTAAAGCGACTTGGACACATCATTTCAAGGTTGAAAAGTAATGACTCTGTGTTGCTTATATTAGCCGTCATCGCATCAGTAAGTCAAACGAAGCGTCAAGGCATGCACCACCACAGAGACCTATCCTCCAATAAGTCTGTCCAGGCAGGCTGTGTCCACAGAGACCCTGTTCTGGCTCATCAAAGCAGGCCCCTATACGCTCCACCCAACACCCTGATGCGGCCATAATCTAAAATAATGGCTCTTAGCCTGTGTGTGTGTGTGTGTGTGTGTGTGTGTGTGTGTGTGTGTGTGTGTGTGTGTGTGTGTGTGTGTGTGTGTGTGTGTGTGTGTGTGTGTGCGCGCGCCTCTGTGTGTGTGTGTGTGTGTGTGTGTGTGTGTGTGTGTGTGTGTGTGTGTGTGTGTGTGTGTGTGTGTGTGTGTGTGTGTGTGTGTGTGTGTGTGTGTGTGTGTGTGTGTGTGTGTGTGTGAAGGCAGCCATGATGGATGTCCCTGGGTTTGTTTACTCCTGATAAAGAATAAATCAAATGCGGGTTCTGCCACCCTATGCCGCCTCGCGCAGTACCACTGTCTTTTGATTATGTGTTTTTGGGTCTTGCGGGCTGGCTTAGTTTCTCTCTCTCTCTCTCTCTCTCTCTCTCTCTCTCTCTCTCTCTCTCTCTCTCTCTCTCTCTCTCTCTCTCTCTCTCTCTCTCACTTTCTCACTTTCTCTCTTTCTATCTATCTCTTTCTCTCTCACTCTCTTTCTCTTTCTCTCGCTCTCTCTCTGTCTTTCTATGTCTCTCCTCTCTCTCTCTCTCTCTCTCTCTCTCTCTCTCTCTCTCTCTCTCTCTCTCTCTCTCTCTCTCTCTCTCTCTCTCTCTCTCTCTCTGGGAAGCCTATGAATAGCCCTCCCTCCTTCGCCTATTTATTTCGTTACGATTGAGTAACTTTCCGTCAGTGTGTCCCGCGCTTACCCGAGTGTGAGGCCGGGCGTAAAAAAAGAACGGAATTAGCTGCAAAAACAAGAGGGCTGCACCACACATTGGCCCTTATCCTGCCTCACCACCTCTCTCTCTCTCTCACTCAGTCTCACTCTCGCTCTCTCTCATTTTCTCATTCCCCTGTTTTCTCTCTCTCTCCCTTTTTCCAAAGTGACCATGTTTATTCTGCAACCGATGGAATGTGTCATTGTCTAATGTGGTGCGTGTGCGTGCGTGCATGTGTGCGTGTGCAAGGTTATGTTTTGATATTGTGGTTAAGTGGTCATCCTAAAATAACGGACCCCTGTGTCTTTTTCTCGCTCCCTGTATGTCTGTGCACATGTGCATGTGTGCTTGTGCATGCCTGTGCATGTGTTTGTATGCATCTGTGCATGTGTGTGCACATGCGTGCATGTGTGCTTGCGCATACCTACATGCGTGCCTGCACTCATGTTATGTGAAAGGACACACCATGCCGACTGATGTAGTTGTACTGTCTGAAAGTGTGTGTGTATGTGTGTGTGTGTGCGTGTGTGTGTGTGTGTGTGTGTGTGTGTGTGTGTGTGTGTGTGTGTGTGTGTGTGTGTGTGTGTGTGTGTGTGTGTGTGTGTGTGTGTGTGTGTGTGTATGTGTGTGTGTGTGCGTGTGTGCGTGCTGTCAGAGTTTTAGAGGAAAGGAGAGCTACTCGAATGCTGACACAAGCTAAATATTTATCAGTCACCTTCCACGTCTCCCCCCTCCCCCCCTCTGAGGCGAGTGGTGGCCTCAGCGGAATCTCAATAAGAGGTAGTGCCTATCTGTCTGCCTACCCTACCTCCGCCCACCCTTCTCTCTCTCCTTCCCTCATCCCTTCATCCACCTTAGTCCCCCTCTCCCTCAGCCACCTCCCTTTATCCCCATAGCGAGTCATTCTCTTTAAAAAAAATATTTTCTTTTTTGGCCTTTTTCGACTTTAATTTTTGATAGGACGGTGTGAGAGGTGGACAGGAAACAAATTGGGAGAGAGACGGGGAAGGGGTCAGCAAAGGACCCGGGCAGGGAATCGAAACCGGGTCAGCCGCATGGCAGGCGAGTGCCCTACTGGTTGTCAACGGCAAGACCAATGAGTCATTCATATAACCACCTAATTCCCTGCAGTCACGGCGTGTCGTCTGTCTGCCATTGAGATGCCGTGTCATCCTGTGACAATGCTTTCTGTGGAGGTTGTGCCGAGCATGCAGACCGTTATTTCCCCCCGCCTGTTCTTAGAAGAGAATAAAAATAGATTGCTGTGTGTTGTTTTTTGGGTTTTCAGAGGGCTGTAGGAATTAGGTGGTAATGTTTGTAGACACACAGTCCGGGGGATTTGGACCAAATCCTCAAAGGGGTGTGGAAGAGGGGACGAATAAAACTCCCTTGCTACTTCTATAAACACACACACACACACACACACACACACACACACACACACACACACACACACACACACACACACACACACACACACACACACACACACACACACACACACACACACACACACACAGACACACACACAGACACACACACACGCACAGAGCTTTCACACACTCACAGCTTTCACACAATCATCATCGATTGTCTTGTATCGGACAAACTCAAGGTTACCGTACGTACAAACACCAAGAGTTTGTTTACTGTTTTATAGCATTATTGCAGTCTCAGCTCCAGGATATTTTTTTCATGATGTACTCACCAACCAAACCAATGTGTTTACAAGGTTTGGTCCCATGGGGGTCAACTCTATTAACCCCCGTCTCCTCTCTCTACACGTTCAGGAGCTGATTGCTGAGGACTGGGCCTTTTGTTGTGGTCTGTCAGACAGCGCCTCATTCTGTACATTGTCAGACTCTACTCAGCTGAATATGGTTTCAATGAAATATAAACATAATTGTGTGGCTTTTTAAATGATCATCTTTCTTGGACACGTGTTGTAGGTGATGTTTGCTGAGGTTTGACGTTCTTGTTACCTCACCTCACCTCACCTGAAGTTACCTCAGAGTAGGAATGAGCAATTAATCAAACACACTGATATAAAGTCTCATTTGGGATTGATCAAGGTCATGACGTTTATTTGTCTGCCATTGATTGGTTGCGTTCCAAGGTTGGCACTTGAAAGTACTTGAAGTACTATAACGTGAAGCCCAGTCCTTTACATGGAGGAAAAATAAATGATTTTTTTGTGAGCTTTTTTTTTACGATAGACATATTTTCTTTTTGTCATGTTGCCGAGCTCCATTTCACAGTAATTAGAGGCTATATTGATAATCTCTATTAGCTACAGACTATTCATATGCCACATTAACCCTCTTAGTGTTTCATTTTTAATCTCTCACAGACGTTGGATCTGATATCAAAGGGTTTGGGCGCTCAGTGACTTTGCTTGATCCTCAGCTTTCTCATTTGATCATTTTCTCTCTGTGTGTCTCTCCGTCAGACTTGTCATTTGCTCGCTTGCTCCCGACTGCATTATTACGATTTTCACTTACTTTTCCATCTTTCGCCCTCCCCTGCATCCTTTTATTTCTGTCGCTCGGTTGTCTTTGCCCTTACCTCAGATAACCCTACTGGCTCCCTACTACACTTTTTTCATGTCTGTCTGTGTTTCTCTCGGTGTCTGTTTTTAATCCTCCACCTCTCTCTCTCTCTTTCTCTCTCACACACCCTCCATCACTCACTCACTTTCTCACACACCCTCCTTCTGTTTTTAACCCCCCCTCTCTCTCTTTCTCTTCCTCTCTCTGTCTCTCTCTGTCTCTTCCTCCCTCACACACCATCATCACTCACTCACTCACTCACTCTCTCACATACTCTCTCAGTTCACTTTAATTTACTCGCTCCTCTTCAGTGCAGTGATCTAAAGGTTGTTTCTTGGTGTGTGTGAGTATGTGCATGTCTGAGTTCAGGGAAGCAGACAGGGGAGGGGGGCAAAGGGCTCAGTTGTCCCGGGCCCAGGGAGAAAGGGGGCCCAGGATTAGGTCCTCATTACATTATATGCATTGGGTCAGGGCCCTTTTAGTTGATTTTGTCCCGGGCCTGGTCAAAGCGGTCTGTGGCCCTGGTGAGTTTGTGCGAATGTGTCAGGGAGTGACAGAGGGACAGTAACAGCAGCAAAGACCCTGCAGTCACGAACGAGGGAAGGATATAGAGGAGACGAAAAGAAGGGAGAAGAAGAAGAGGGTCTGGATTCGAGAGATGAAGAAGGAGAGCAAGAGGAGGAGGAGGAGTGTGAGAGAGAGGAAAGAGGTGCCGGTGAGGAAGAGATAGAGGAGAAGAGACAAAATGCGGGGGGAAAGGGAGAGTCTGGAATGGAGAGATGGAGGGGAAGGAAGAGGAGGAGGTGTGAGAGAGGGAGGAAGGGAGGAAGAGATAGGGAGTGCCCACAGAGGAATGCCTGTGGACAGGGAAGCCGACAAGGGGGGTACAAAAGGGTCAGTTGTCCCGGGCCCAGGGAGATGGGGGGTCCATAATTGGGCCCTCATTGCATTGAATTCATTGGGTGGGGGGGCCCTTTCAGATGACAGTGTCCTGGGCCTAAAGCGATCAGCGACTCTGCTTGTGGAGGGGGATGGCTAATTCAGTATGGGGGGAGGGGGGGGACTGGTGGAGGAGACCAGAGTTGACACTTGACTCTGTGTGGAAGGCCAAGATAAGACACGGCCTTAGTGTCTGTGGTCTCTTCCTCTGTGTGTGTGTGTGCGTGTGCATGTGCGTATGCGAGTGTGTGTGTGTGCGTGCACACATTTGTCTGCATGTGGTTTCTGGTGTGTGCGTGCGTGCGTGCGTGCGTGCGTGTGTGCGTGCGTGCGTGCGTGTGTGCGTGCGTGCGTGCGTATGCTCACACACATTTGTCTGAATATGCCCATGTGCTTTTCTGGTTTGTGTTTGTGTGTGTGTGTATGCGGCGATATGCATGATTGGTCTATCTGGTCTGTGTGTGTGCGTGTGTGCGTGCGTGCCTGCGTGCGTCTGTTTGTGAGAGAGTGGAGTGAGCATGAATACATAAGTGTGCAGTATGGCTCTGTGTGTGCGTGACTGTTTTGGCAAAATAAAAGGAAATGAAATATTTAGGAGTGAGGTAAGCGGGGGCAGCAGGAGAGATAGCAGAGGATGAGGAGGAGGACGATAAGGAGGAAGAGTGTTGAGGTAAAGCAAACAGTGAGGCAAAGAAAATGAGAAAAGGACAGATGGACCTTGCTGTCCAAGAAGAAGAGGAGGAAGGGAGGAGGTGAAGCAAACGGAGCAAAGAAACAGAAGAAAATGAAAAAGGACAGATGGACAGTGAGAGGAGGAGTAGGCGGAAGAGTGTAAAAAGGAGTGTAAAAGTAAAAGAAACAAAGGAGAGGTAATAGAAAGAGAGAATAACAGGAAAAGGGAAATAAACAGAAAACAAGAAAATGATGAATGGACAGGGAGAAAAGGAGAAGGGGAAGGAGGGGAGAGCATGGAGTGTGTAGAGGTAAATCAAACGGAGGACAAAAAGAGCAGAGGGAAAACAAGAAAACGGATGAATGTTTGCAAAGATAGGGAGGAGTAGGACAAGACCAGAGGTGAAGCAAAAAGTGGACGAGTCGAACAGAATACATACTGCAGGTTCACAAGATGAATGGATTATAGAAAAAAGAGGAGGAGGAGGAGAGGAAGCGAGGATTCAAAGGAGGAGTGAAGATGTAGCCATGATGTGACCGCTGCCCTCGACTGCACTCTGGCGTGTATTATTATGGGGTGCCACACTGGTTGCCAGGGAGATGCCGCAGAGTCGCAGCTGCGACCTGAGCTGCCTTGACTTCTATGGAATGCATCTGCACACTCGTTTGCTCATATAGACACACACACACACACACACACAGACGCACTCTCTCTCTCTCTCTCTCTCTCTCTCTCTCTCTCTCTCTCTCTCTCTCTCTCTCTCTCTCTCTCTCTCTCTCTCTCTCTCTCTCTAGAGAGGAACACACACACACACACATCCAGAACACATACACATGTACACACACACACTCACACACACACTCACACACACACTCACACACACACTCACACACACACACACACACACACACACACACACACACACATCCAAAGAGCAGGCCTAAGGGGTGTGTTTGCGGTGGAGTAAACAGGCGATGCCTTTGCTCACATAAGTGGAAGAACTGTTGCAGCTGGGAGACCTTCTGAGGGTTGGAAGACACTCTGTCTCTTCCTCACAAACATTCACTCACTCGCTCGCTCACACGTGATCTCTTGCTGTCTCTGATGCACATGCACCCACTTTCCTAGATAGAAACATATGTATATACTCATGCACTGCACACACAATGTCTGAAGCACGCACGCGCACGCACGCACGCACGCACGCACGCACGCACGCACGCACGCACGCACGCACGCACGCACGCACGCACGCACGCACGCACACACACACACACACACACACACACACAGAGAATGTCCCAGACAGAAAAGAACAGTATCCCAGACACATAGGCCAACAGATAACGGTTTTACAAGAGCAGCCTGCAATAACACTCAATATTGGTGAAAATATGAGTCCTATTGCAAAATACGGTGTCCTCACTGACCAGTATTTGCTAAAAAAATAGCTCTGCCCTCAGTAGAACTTAATACATCTGCCATTGACGTGTGGGAGAGTTATGGGAGCTCAATACTAGGCCTACTCCAGCTTGACTGATCTGTGGCGTTTTTAGGAAATCTGAGGCCCTGGGCAAAGAACAATTTTGAGGCCCCAATCAAATTATTACAGAATAATCGATGCTGTAAATCAGGAATACCGTAATTCGATGAGGAGGCCCCTGATTGGACGAGGCCCTGGGAAATGGCCGACCTTGCTCAATGCAAAAAACTCCCATGTGATTGATGAATAGAAAGATCCCTTGCATGGTTCCTGTTGCAAGATTAGCATTGTTTCTTTCAAGAAAGGGGAGCTCGGCCTTGGCTGAAAGGCACCATACCGTTTCACCAGAGAACATAGTTTGATTCCAGCTCGGGGTTTTTTCTTTTTGCCCAATTTCTAAGGAGCTACGTAAGTAGGACTGCTTGTGTGGAGTTGATGTGGTGATTTAAGTACCATGGATTTAATTAATCCATGTTCTCACCCTGAAAAGTCCCTAAAGATGTTGGTTTGTTTAATTAAAGAGCGCCCACCAGGATCTTGTTTGTCCATATTTGTGTATTTTACTACTTTCTTTAGACTTTCTTAGGTCCTGTACCTTGCCCCAGTGAGGTAGGATTGTACATAATAACTGCTATCTATAGGGCTACATACCGGATATATTATGTTACGCTAGGTCAAGTAGCCTCAAAAATGCATTGAAAAGAATGTGCTATTTTTTTTGTTTTGTTACGGTAGATAAGTCTGACTTAATGCATCTAGTATAGCCTTAGGCTTAGCTGCTAACTGCCCCTTACTCCCAGCCCAGGTATAATGTATTTCCGAACCCCACCCCCTCCTCCAGTCACAGTAATCCTCCGTAATTTACAAGGTCCAAACTACTTAAGTAATAATCCAATCAATATGTTTGATCGCCATGGCTTGAAATCCCCCAGATTTAGCTACTTAAATATTGGCAGGTATTGTTGCCGCTAAGCCTAGACCAGAAGGACAAATACTTCCCTGGTTTAAAACAAAGGCTGTCCTTCAGGGAACGGTATTAAAAACGAATCATGCGTTCTATCTGGCCTTATCAAGGACACATTAGCCCTGGATAGAGGCGGCAATGAGGGATGTCTGATCTAAAGGTATTGTCTGGCTCGGGGCCAGTTATGGCCCAGGTCTGGCACAAGTTTTGTCACTGTGATGAGAGTCGTGGTGTACCTATTGCAGGAGGGTGTGTGTGTCCGCGCGCTTGTGTGTCCGCGCACGCGTGTGTCTGTGTGTCTGTGTGTCTGTGTGTCTGTGTCTGTGTGTGTCTGTGTGTCTGTGTGTCTGTGTGTCTGTGTCTGTGTCTGTGTCTGTCTCTGTGTGTGTCTGCGTGCCCGTGTATGTGTGTGTGTGTGTGTGTGTCTGTGTGTGTGCGCGCGCGTGCGTCTGTGTGCATGTGCGTCCGTGTGTGCGTGTCCGTGCTTGTGTGTGTGCGCGAGTGCGCGTCCGTGTGTGTGTGCGCGCGCACATCCGTGTGTGTGCACAGATCCGTGTGTGTGTGTGTGTGTGTGTGTGTGTGTGTGTGTGTGTGTGTGTGTGTGTGTGTGTGTGTGTGTGTGTGTGTGTGTGTGTGTGTGTGTGTGTGTGTGTGTGTGTGTGTGTGTGTGTGTGTGTGTGTGTGGCTGCTGTTGTGAGTTGAACTTTTGAAAAACAGCTCCATAAAGACCTGGCGGATTTAGAGGGGATGAAGAATGGCTTTGGAAAATCTAATTGTTTCTATTAACTTTGACCCGCCTGAAGGGCATCTTTCACAAAGGTCAGACAAGAACACACCTCAGGATCTCTCACTGAGACATCACTCATCTCTCTCTGTCTCTTTCTGTCTGTCTGTCTGTCTGTCTGTCTGTCTGTCTGTCTGTCTGTCTGTCTGTCTGTCTGTCTGTCTCTTTTCCTCTCTCTCTCTGACTGTGTGTGTGTGTGCCTGTGTGAGTGTGTGCGAGCATGTACAGCTTTAACAATGGGACTCTATGTGTTTTATATATTGGGTGGTCCTTGGTGAGCTTCCCCTCACAAGGTGGGCCCAGAGGAGGGTAAAGACTGGCTTAGGCTGCCTGATCCTCCTGTCAGCCAGGAGGGTTTATGGAGGTGGAGGAGGAGGAGGAGGAGGAGAAGAGGTAGGAGGAGGAGGAGGTGGAGGAGGAAGAGGAGTGGAGAGCGGAAGGACTGATACCCCACTCTCCTCAGGAAGAGGAGGAGGAGGAGGAGGAGGAGGAGGAGAAGGAGTGGAGAGCGGAGGGAGAGGAGAGGAGAGGAGAGGAGAGGAGAGGAGAGGAGTGGAGTGGAGTGGAGTGGAGTGGAGTGGAGTGGAGTGGAGTGGAGTGGAGTGGAGTGGAGTGGAGTGGAGTGGAGTGGAGTGGAGTGGAGTGGAGTGGAGTGGAGTGGTGGGACTGATACTCCCCTCTCCTCAGCTCTGGTCTGGTCTGGTCTGGTGTGTGTCTGCTGCTCTTACATGTACAGTTCAGACATTGTTGTTCACAAGGACGGAAGACTGTATAGCTGTTTAATGTACACACCCATGAAGAGCTCATCAAAAGTAAAAACCAGAGCTTGAACTGTGTAGATTAAGCTTGGGTGGTATTTGGAAAACACCCGGGTCTTATGTTGTCATGTACAGTCTCATCATCCAAGGCCCTGTGTGCATACCACACCTACGTGTTTCAATGACCTTAATGACTTCCACACATTAAGACAGCATGTGCACGTGTGTGTGTGTGTGTGCGCGCATGTGTGTGTGTGTGCGCGCATGTGTGTGTGTGTGCGCACGTGTGTTTGTGTGTGTGCGCATGTGTGTGTGCGCTTGTGCACTTGTGTGTGTGTTGAGTGTGTGTGTGGGTGTGTGTTGGGTGTGTGCGTGTGTGCACGCGTGCGTATTGCGCACATGCGTGTTTGTCTGTGTGAGAGAGTGTGTGCGTGAGTCTGGGTGTGGGAGAGGCATAGAGATACTCTGTATCTTTTCCCTCCAAAAAACATACAGTATGCAAGCTGAGCCCAGGAAGTCATCTGAAGCAGGCTCTTGCATACCTGATACCATCTAATATTGTGAACTACAGTGTCAGAAATAGATGAGGAGCATATCCGAAAGCTTTTGCGACCCCCTTGAAAGCCTATTAATGAAAGTGTCTGTAATGACACCCAGCCTCTTGAGAGAGAGGGATAAAAAGGGGAAAAGAAGAAAAGAACAGGGGTGAGTGTGAAGGAGAGGAGAGGAGAGAAGAGATGCAATTCAGATGTTTTTTTTTTCCTGTCCTCTTCACTCAAGATTGACTCTAATATGCCCTTCACCTTCATAACTGGAGACCATCTGTCAGAGAGGAGTTGCTCTAAGCAATGATCAGATGCCCCCGCACTACCGACAGATGTTCTCATCCCTCCTCCTCCTCCACACGGCAACAGAGTCTTTGAAGATCTAGTTGACATCCATTTATTTATTTGGCCGTTGATTTTGTAAACATCAAATGAATACTTTCTAGCCGTATTGGCCATGATATAGCCATAGCTGCTGGACTGGCAATAAATGGAATCAATCAATCAATCAATCAATCAATCAATCAATTGTATTGTTGTTCATTTTAATCATTTTTGCTTTTAGCTTAACACCAATTCCAGTCCAGGGACAACAGATGAAAATTAGCCATGTGGCTATAATCTGGCTCAATTCTATATTATGCACTGTCCCTGCTAAATAAACAATAAATGAAAATCAATCAATCAATCAATCAATCAATCAATCAATCAATCAATCAATCAAGCTTCCATCCAGCCCTCTTCCTAGTCGCTTCATTTAGTCATTTGTCTTTTCTAAACTTTGTTTAGGATTAATTGAAGCAGAAAATAGTCCCATTGACTAAACAGTAAGTCATCTTCCAGGGTGTCCTTGAAAAGCGTGGAAGCAAACATTTTTATGTAAATACTGCCGACATAGAAGCACAGCCACGTACAATAGGGATTGGACGAAAAATAGGGATTGGACCATAAATCCTCAAGGGCACGTCTCATACTGTAATACTAAGCTCATCTACACTTCAAACATATATTCATGTCCCACCATTTTATCCTTAGAAAGGCATTTTGGGACTCATGTTGAGGCACAGGTGTGTGTGTGCGTGCGTGCGTCCGTCCGTCCGTCCGTCCGTCCGTCCGTCCGTCCGTCCGTGCGCGCGTGCGTGTGCGTGTGCGTGTGCGTGCGGGGGTGCTTGCGCAGGTGTGTGTACGTGTGTTTATATGTGTGTACGTTTGTGTGTGTGTGTGCGTGTACGTGTGTTTCTGTGCGTGTGCGTGTGTGTGTGTCTGTGTACACGTGTGATGTAATATAATGTACCCCATGTCCTCCATTACCATGAGCTCATGTGTAGTGAGGGTTGTTGTCATTCGTGTCACCGCTGTGAGTGCCGTGCCCTTCACAAAGGGGTCAGAGTGCCTGGTGCTGCACTGCTTTCCCCCAGTGGCCCACTGGAGCCGAATAATCGGCTGTCACAGAAGAATGGGCACATCTCAAGCAGCGTTGTACTGTACTGCCCTGCCCCGCACCGGCCCTGGGATGATGGCATGGGGATTGTTGGGGATGTTGCACAAAATACAACACGCATTCACTCACATGCACAAGGGTGCATGCTCTCTTTCTCTCTTTATTTCTTTCTCTTTCTCTCTTTCTTTCTCTCTCACTCACTCACTCTCTCAATCTCTTTCTTTCTCTTATCTCTCTCTTTCTCTTATCTCTCTCTCTCTCTCTCTCTCTCTCTCTCTCTCTCTCTCACTCATTCTCTCAATCTCTTTCTTTCTCTTATCTCTCTCTTTCTCTTATATCTCTCTTATCTCTCTCTCTTATCTCTCTCTCTCTCTCTCTCTCTCTCTCTCTCTCTCTCTCTCTCTCTCTCTCTCTCTCTCTCTCTCTCTCTGTCTCTCTCTCTCTCTCTCTCACTTGCTCTCTTGCTCTCTCTTTGTCTGTCTCTATGTCTCACTCTCCACCATTCAGTCACTCCCACCCACAAGATTTTACCAGCACTTGGCTGGTGACGAGAGATGATGTTCATTGTGTAGTATGTATGTATTTATGTACATGTATGCAGTATGGATGCAATGTATGCATGCATGCTTGTCTTAAAGCGCAGATGGGATTATACTGTAATTTAATTCAGAGGAGAAGATGAAGAAGGTGTTAGTAGAATTAACAAATTCAAGTGTGTCTGAGACGGGCTAGGAAAGAGTTGGCTTGTGTTCGTATGAAAAGCTGAGGTGATAGACCTCAAACTGTAAATTTCAAGCTGTCAGTTTGTCTTAGTGGCAGACGCGGGGCTAGATTGGTTGTGAAAAACAGTCTGGGCATTTTTTTTTTGGCAAAGGCCACCCCCACCCCCCCCCCCACACACACACACACACACACACACACAGCCCCTTGCTTTTCAATGTCATTATGCTGAGTCCACTGCCTATACTAAAGATAGACCAATCAGCTATCCCGTCTAAATTGTGGGCTGGTCTCAAAGGAACAAACAAAAACAACAGCATTGATGTGACCAATCAGGATTGGCTGTCCGCTGGGAATGTGCTCTGTATGCCAGATTGCCAGTCCACCCCTCGGCAGACTCGCACTCGCGCCTACAATGGCACTTACGCAACACGTCACCCGTTACTTTTCACAGTGTCGCACTCCCAGCCTAAATTCAGGTGCAGTCACACTCAGTTCAGCAGTCTAGCTACTTTTTACACCGCGATTATGACATATGCTGGGTGTCGTTTTTGGCACAGCATATTTGTGCATGCACGCACGCACAGTAATACATACACGTTCACACAGACAGAAACACAAGAACACACAGACACACAATTTACCTTTTTTGTGCTGCAGAAGTTGTATTGATAGAAGATGGAGTTGGTTAATCATGTTAAACTTTTAGGCAAAAGCAGTTTGCGGAAATCATGTCTGCACGCGTTTGCTTTGGTCTGCTTGTGTCTATGTTCCATATGGCCTGCTTCCCATTGGACAGCCACACACACTTCTCCCTCAGCAGCACCCTCACCTCTTCAAAGTTTCTCTCTCTCTCTCTCTCTCTCTCTCTCTCTCTCTCTCTCTCTCTCTCTCTCTGTATATATGGGTCATTTCACGTGAAATCAGACACTTTGGGACCCGACCGACCCGGATTTCAATCATACTTGGTGTGCCTTTTCAGTAGCAAGGTAGCACCCCAGAACTGCATTGGTTTGAATCTGACACTAATATTAAGGGAGAAACAGACTAGGAAACGTTCACATGTGAGGGTAGGACACTATACATTCAGCCTTGAATATATCAGTCAGTGTTAGTCACAAAAAGATGCCTGTGGTGTTGTTTGAAAGCTCTTTTCTGGCTCTACATAGTACACAATCACCTTGGAATACAACTACTCTCAGAATATGAATTATGATAAATTGAAAAATTAAAAATTGAATATCTAAAAAACTCATATTTTAAAATGGCCAGTTCCTTGTCCAAACGTAGCCGGCAATGTCATGAGCAGCACCTTAAATGCTGGTGTTCGGTTTGTTATTCATTTCAGAGAGAAGTTGACTCACAAATATGGCATCATACAGACCACTTACTAATAATATGGTAATACCATAGTAGCATCACATGACAAAACAAAAACAAAACTGGTCAGTGTCCATGGTCCCAGGTTTCAGAAACTAAGGCAGATGTCCATTTATACACACCAAATGATGATATGTGAATGTTTGAACATTCCTTCTCTGTGTACCTGTGCCATCTTCCCTTTACCGTACTTTAAAGAGATAATCAATGGCTACACTCTCATTTTGTACTCTACCAGTGCATTTGAAGCAGCAGCTGTGTCTTTTGTAGATAATGTATAAGTACGTCCCGTTGCAGTTACAGGTTCCACTACCAGAAGCACATCCTGATGATCCATGACAGTCTATCTGGTCTGAAGGGAAAAGTGAAGGATGGAGATGGCCCATGAGGATGCAGGAAGTTCAGTTTCACCTCTCCAGTGCTCGGCATACATTCCTCAGCACATGCTAGCCACCAGTTGCCATCATATACAGCTACAACATACCCTTTGATGCTTGAAAATGTAACACATTCCGTTACTGAGCTCACTCTTTCAACTCTGCCTTCTCTGAATGCTCAAAATGGCCTAACTTCCACTGTGTCCATTGACAATGGGCAGAAGCTGTGTAGTTTTTGAGTACCTGGAATAGTTCTTGCAGATTCAAACCTTTTCAACAAGTTCTCAGCTTCATGATGGTACATATCTGTTGTGGCAAACTGGCAATGGATGTTCTTGACATTATCCTTGACAAATTCAAACAGTTGGTATGGCGTTACAATTTAATTGTCAATAGGACGTTGCAGACTTCCTGCACAATATAAGAACCTTAAAATTACAACAAATTTGTGCCACCACGAGGCAGATTTTCACATACCTGCAGAGTGGCACTTTTTTGCCACATCACATGGCAAAGGTCCATGTGATGGCGTTGGAGGGACAGTTAAATGGCTTGCTGCACGAGCAAGTCTGCAACGTCCTATTGACAATTAAATTATAACGCCATACCAACTGTTTGAATTTGTCAAGGATAATGTCAAGAACATCCATTGCCAGTTTGCCACAACAGAGATGTACCATCATGAAGCTGAGAACCTGTTGAAAAGGTTTGAATCTGCAAGAACTATTCCAGGTACTCAAAAACTACACAGCTTCTGCCCATTGTCAATGGACACAGTGGAAGTTAGGCCATTTTGAGCATTCAGAGAAGGCAGAGTTGAAAGAGTGAGCTCAGTAAAGGAATGTGTTACATTTTCAAGCATCAAAGGGTATGTTGTAGCTGTATATGATGGCAACTGGTGGCTAGCATGTGCTGAGGAATGTATGCCGAGCACTGGAGAGGTGAAACTGAACTTCCTGCATCCTCATGGGCCATCTCCATCCTTCACTTTTCCCTTCAGACCAGATAGACTGTCATGGATCATCAGGATGTGCTTCTGGTAGTGGAACCTGTAACTGCAACGGGACGTACTTATACATTATCTACAAAAGACACAGCTGCTGCTTCAAATGCACTGGTAGAGTACAAAATGAGAGTGTAGCCATTGATTATCTCTTTAAAGTACGGTAAAGGGAAGATGGCACAGGTACACAGAGAAGGAATGTTCAAACATTCAC
This sequence comes from Engraulis encrasicolus, assembly GCF_034702125.1. NCBI lineage: Eukaryota > Metazoa > Chordata > Actinopteri > Clupeiformes > Engraulidae > Engraulis > Engraulis encrasicolus. The sequence goes on along the minus strand of NC_085864.1, from coordinate 31,928,950 downwards.
ATATCATCATTTGGTGTGTATAAATGGACATCTGCCTTAGTTTCTGAAACCTGGGACCATGGACACTGACCATTTTTGTTTTGTTTTTGTTTTGTCATGTGATGCTACTATGGTATTACCATATTATTAGTAAGTGGTCTGTATGATGCCATATTTGTGAGTCAACTTCTCTCTGAAATGAATAACAAACCGAACACCAGCATTTAAGGTGCTGCTCATGACATTGCCGGCTACGTTTGGACAAGGAACTGGCCATTTTAAAATATGAGTTTTTTAGATATTCAATTTTTAATTTTTCAATTTATCATAATTCATATTCTGAGAGTAGTTGTATTCCAAGGTGATTGTGTACTATGTAGAGCCAGAAAAGAGCTTTCAAACAACACCACAGGCATCTTTTTGTGACTAACACTGACTGATATATTCAAGGCTGAATGTATAGTGTCCTACCCTCACATGTGAACCTTTCCTAGTCTGTTTCTCCCTTAATATTAGTGTCAGATTCAAACCAATGCAGTTCTGGGGTGCTACCTTGCTACTGAAAAGGCACACCAAGTATGATTGAAATCCGGGTCGGTCGGGTCCCAAAGTGTCTGATCTCAAGTGAAATGACCCATATATCTCTATCTCTCTATCTTGCACACTTTCTTTCACTTTCGTTCTCTCAACTTCCCTCTGTCTTTTCTCTTTCTCTCTCGCTCATTCTCCATTTCATCCTCCCTCAGTCTAGTTTCTCCCTACCGGCTCTGCCAGCCTGTTTCCCAGTGCCGGCTGTCGTCTTGCGTTTGATCTGCGTTTTTAGTGGCCGCTGCAGTGCAATGCCGGAGCCGAAGCGGAGAGCAGAGAGTGGGGCTTTGCGGTGGTGGCCAGAACTGCTTAACACTTTTAACTGGGAGCAGATGGAAAGCGGTGCGTCCACCCTCTCCTCCTCCTCCTCCTCCTCCTCCTCCTCCTCCTCTGCCGGCCAAGGCAAGATGTTTAAGCGGTATAATTGATGCATTAGACAGTGCAGCGCAGTGCTCTCTCATTCTCACTGCCGTTCTAAATCTCTCCCTCTCTCTCTCTCGGTCTCTCTCTGTCTCTCTGGGTCTCTCTCTTCTTTTCTTTCTATGCCTCTCCCTGTGCTAGTCTATTGCTCTCTCCACTCCTTTTCTCTGTCTTTCTTTCTCTCTCTCCTTCTCCAATTCTGTCTTTCTCACTTCTACTTGTTTGATGTTTTTACTTGGTATTCTCCCTCCATCTCTCTTAATCTCTCCAGCTCTCTTTCCATATTAAAATATGTTTTCCCCTCTTTCCCCCTCATTTCTATCCACTTTGTCCTTGTACTTCTTCATGTTTCATAATCTTCTAAACCATTGATGTTTGTTTTTTGCCCTCTACTCTCTCTCGTTTTTAAGTCATCCCTTGCTCTTTCTCTCCGCTCTCTGCTCTCTCCCAGTGTGTGCGTGTGTGTGTGTCCGTGTGTGCTTACAGAAGTGAAACAGGGATGGGTTGAGACAGGCATCTCCCTGCAATTACTGATCTGACAGACTGTGCTGTCCTGCTGAGGAGAGGAGAGGAGAGGAGAGGAGAGGGAGAGGGAGAAGTAGAGAGAGAAGGAGAGGGAGAGGGAGAGGGAGAAGTAGAGAGAGAAGTGGAGAGGCCGAGGCAAGGGCGGAGGAGAGGGAGAGGGAGAGGGAGAGGGAGAGGGAGAGGCAGAGGAGAGGAGAGGGAGAGGGGGGAGGAAAGGAGAAGAGAAGAGAAGAGAAGAGAAGAGAAGAGAAGAGAAGAGAAGAGAGGAGAGGAGAGGAGAGGAGAGGAGAGGAGAGGAGAGGAGAGGAGAGGAGAGGAGAGGAGAGGAGAGGAGAGGAGAGGAGAGGGGGGGGAGGAGAGGAGAGGGGGGAGGAGAGGAGAGGGGGAGGGAGAGAGGAGAGGAGAGGAGAGAAGATGAGAGCAGAGGAGAGGGAGAGGGAGAGAGGAGAGGAGAGGAGAGGAGAGGAGAGGAGAGGACTGCTGTGCTCTGTAGCTCTGCTCTTCAGTTCTGGGCCTGGAGCCTGAGGGTGCGGGTTAATTATTAGACCGCTAGACAGGATGAATGAGCTGAAACCTATTGTGCATTGTGCTTAGTGTTTTTCTTTTTTAATTTAATATGAACCGATGGACATTTGGGCCGGTGAAAGAGTGTAAGAGTGCATGGGTAATGCATGCATGCAAGTATGCAATGTGTATGTTGGTTTGTGCGTGTGTGTGCATGTGTATGTGTGTGTGTATCTGTTTTGTGTAGGTGTGTTCTGCTTGGTCAGCTGTAGGTTATGACTGGACCCTCGGCACGGCAGAGGTGTGTGTGGGAGTGGATATTGCTGAGGAGGGCCCCCTGGGCCAATTCAGGCCAATGCACACACACACACACACACACACACACACACACACACACACACACACACACACACACACACACACACACACACACACACACACACACACACACACACACACACACACACACACACACACACACACACACACACACACACACACACACACACACACACACAGTGCACCAGTTCACACGCATATAGGCCCCCACCTTCTCAAACTCACTGAACAATGCAGCAGTCAGCACAAATGCTTATTACATACATAAAACAAAAGTTCCTGTGAAATGCAGATGTGCAGAGGTCTACCGTATGAATACATCTTGTTCAGCACTGTCCTATCACGGTGGTCATATAGCTATAACAACACGATTACAAAATTGAGATTAAATGTGGACTTAACAAGAGAATTATTTCTTGGTCATGTTATTTAGGTTATGTATTGTTAGTGTATAGAATTCAGCTTCAGCGATTCTGCCTGCAGTGTGTGTGTGTGTGCGCGTGCGTGCGTGCATGTGTATGCATGTGTGTGTGTGTGTGTGTGTGTGTGTGTGTGTGTGTGTGTGTGTGTGTGTGTGTGTGTGTATGTGTGTCTATATCTGCATACACATAGAGTATATGTGTCTACATGTGTGTAGACGGAGACAGAGCTGTGCGAGTGAACTGTGTGAACTTCATTTAATTATGGTGATTACTAGCATGTGGCGGAGAGATAGTTTGACTGGACAAATGATTATGTATTTTATTGGCTCTGCTCTGCTTCTGCCTCCTGGACAGAGCCTCAGGGCTGAGCTATTGCGGCAGCAGACAGCGCAGTGGAGTGTGTGTGTGTGTGTGTGTGTGTGTGTGTGTGTGTGTGTGTGTGTGTGTGTGTGTGTGTGTGTGTGTGTGTGTGTGTGTGTGTGTGTGTGTGTGTGTGTGTGTGTGGGCCTGAGTGTCAATGCGGCTAGCAGGCCCTCCGACAAGGAGGGGACAAAGAGGGTGTGTTGTCCCGGGCCCACAGAAAGGAGGTGCCCAGAATTGGTACCACCATTACATTGTATGTATTGAGGAAGAAGGCCTTTTCAGATGTGTTTATTCCCGGGCCCTGTTAAAGCTGTCAGCGGCCCTGGCAGCTAGCAGTGCACACTTTATGGCGCGGCAGCCATTCCGCTATAATTGGTGGTGGTGGATGACTATATCTTATAATTCCATTGACAGAAAGCAGGGACGCAATCAGGCATAAATAGTTTGAGTAATTACCAGACATGCCATAATGTAATTCCTCACCAGTTAGTCTGAGAGATTTGTCAGTCTCTTGTTAACATTCAGAAGGAGCTTGGAAATGCTTGTTCTGCCCAGTCCCCATGTGAATAGTGAACATTTGAAGGACCTAAAAATTATGTTGCTTTTATGGGAGCCATGTATGGAACATAAGTACCTGTGTATACCCTCACCACAGTATTGCATGATTGACACACCCCCCAACCTTGGACTTACTACAGGTTTTAGCAAAATATTAAGTCCAAGTAATTCCCATAAACCCTGTATGTGCCATGTGGCGTGCCACTTTGCCAACCCTTTTGAGTTGCCTTAATTAATTAATGCTGGCCCTGTGTTGGTTTGTGTAATGCATACACCATGAATACTGGCACCTAAGCGGCAGTCGACATGATTAAGCTTATGTCTGTATATGGAATCGCTATTATCTAGCCGCTATGGATTCTTTGCACACAGTGTGTGTGTGGATTTTTTGCACAGAGTGTGTGTGCCCGTGTGTGTGCCCGTGTGTGTGCCCGTGTGTGTGCCCGTGTGTGTGCCCGTGTGTGTGCCCGTGTGTGTGCCCGTATGTGTGCCCGTTTGTGTGCGTGCGCACACATATGAGGATTTGTAACTGTATGCCTTATGCAGATACGGTACGTAATGGATGTGAATATTCATGCTCCATTTGCAGTGCCGTGCGGTGACTCCCAATACCCATCCCATATACCCATAACCGCACCACTCTCTGCCCATTAGGCAGCTGCCTAAAACCAATATTATGACCACCGCTGTCTTTTCCACTGTTTGCTGCCATGGTTTAAAGCGCAAAGGGGTGAGACTATGCGTGACAACAGAGTAGCCGTAGTCACAGTCAATAGGGACTGTGGGGCCACAGCTGTGCCCGCGTGCCAAGCAAGGATTCTGTTTCTGGTGCCACCCAATTGACTATTGTCAGGGCCGCTGACAGCTTTCACTGGGCTCAGGACAAAATAATCTGAAAGGGCCCCCTATACCGAATATGTAATGGGGACTCTGGGGCCCCTCACAACATGCGGCTTTGTCCCTACCTGTTACTATTGTAAGCAATGTGCCAATGAAGCAGAGAGATATTGACTTTCTTGGTTGGCAGTGTTCTAATACCGAGTTTTTTAAAAAATATTTCTTTGGGGCCAAACATCCCAAGCATTAAAGCAACACCAGGTCATTTTCTTCTATCTCAAAAATAATGTCTTAGAAAATGTTGGAGTGATTTATCACTTTTTAACATTTTGAAAAGCACAGAAACTTGGAGGAACAAAGTCCAGTTCCTTCTCTTGATCAAATATGACAACTACTTGGTATTGCTTGTGAGAAGCATGGGCTTGGATATTAGTCAATCGCTGCAGGAGTTTTTGTACCGTGTTTGTACAGATTCCAGGTTGGTCCAAAACCTTCACCCCTTTGCTTGAAGGGGCAGACAGCTGCCTCTTTGTTTGTTGGGCATGTCGGGACGGTTACTTTGTAAGTAAGCAGCGGGGTGTTATATAAACTTCACCATAATAAAAAAAAGCTGTGTACACAAAAAAGTCCTCTACAAATGCAAGATGACAAAAAGTTTAAAAAAAGAAAAAAAGAAAAGATGAACAGTAGGGGAAAAAGCAATATTCAAGCCAAGTACATCAGGTGCCAAATATTTATCAAGCAGATTCGAAAGCGTGACCTTCCGAGCAGCGTGTTCACAATGACAGGGCTTTTTGAAGGCACTAACCATTTCCGTTGACAGATACTTGTTTGCATTGAGATCAGGAGTGCAAATTCCGTAATAGAAGACTCCCTGTCTCCCTTGAACGCTCCACTGCACCACCACCACACCAACAGTAGTAGCAGCCAGGGCCGCTGATAGCTGTGGCTGGGCCCAGGACAAAGTCATCTGGAAGGGCCCCAAAATCCAGTACAAACAAGCTATTGATGTCTCCCTGGGCCCGGGACAACTGACCCTTTTGTCCCCCCTCTGTCGGCTTCCTTGGTAGCAGCAGCAGCAGCAGCAATAACACCAGCAGTCTAGCTGAACTCGGCCATGCAAGCCCTATCGACTTCCCCCACACCACTTCCTTCCTGGCCGCGGCCATCCGTCCGTCCGTCCACACACACACACACACACACACACACACACACACACACACACACACACACACACACACACACACACACACACACACACACACACACACACACACACACACACACACACACAAGGGGCCTCGCTCCTTAAATACCTCAGACATCAAATATTCAGGGAGCGCAGGGCAGGGAACTGGGGGAGCCTCGACAGGAGACATGCGTACTGTAGTGTGAGAGTTAATGGCGGCGTGTTCCCCTTGACTAATTGCCAACAGTGCGTGTTAAAGCGTGCTGATTCGTGAACGAGTGCGTTCGTTCTGCGCTGCACTACACTGCACAGTGCACTGGGTGCATGTAGTTCAAGATCTTGGGTGGGAATGGAGGGAGATGGCTGATGGGAGATGTTAAGGAAGTGGGAGCCCAAGGGGGATTCTGGGTAAGTTGAGGGGGTTGACATGGGACATGCGTTTTGCACATGTTTCAAAGGAGAAAACATGTGCTACCTTTTAAGGACTTGGCAGCGCATTAAGTGTCCACTTCAAAGGGTTTCCGTTTATGACGGTGCTTTGGTTCAACATTGTTTCCCCTGGAGGGAGGTATTTTTTGTAAGTGTTCCATTAACGATCTTAATCTTTCATCTCTATTGTTTAAGTCACTATGCAATGCACATGCACATACACATACAGTACATGCATGCATGCACACGCAGGCCTATGTGGTATGCTCAGCAGCACGCACACACACACACACACACACACACACACACACACACACACACACACACACACACACACACACACACACACACACACACACACACACACACACACACACACACACACACACACACACACACACACACACACACACACACACACACTCTGTAGTATAGCCGTAGCAGTCCCAGCATGCTCACACATAGGCCTATGTGGTATGCTCAGCAGACACAC
>NC_085864.1:31914804-31917304 GCF_034702125.1 Engraulis encrasicolus | reverse complement strand
GGGGCTAAGCCAAAGTCGCTCTGGGGAAAACCTCTCTAACGCCCTCTCTTCCTCCCTCCCTCCCTCCGTCTGCCCCTCCATCCCTCTCTTCTCATGCGGTACCAGACGAATAAATGAACTAATAAATGGGTGAATCAATAAAAGGGCCCTGACTTGGAGGTTCATTAAGAGAACTCATACCAGCTACATACACACACACACACACACACACACACACACACACACACACACACACACACACACACACACACACACACACACACACACACACACACACACACACACACACACACACACACACACACACACCACACACACACACACACACACGAAAGCACCCATGCAACACCACACATACACACACACCCGAGTCACAAACAACCAGCCCTGACTTGGAGGTTCATTAAGAGAACTCATACCAGCTACATGCCAACACACACACACACACACACACACACACACACACACACACACACACACACACACACACACACACACACACACACACACACACACACACACACACACACACACACACACACACACGAAAGCACCCATGCAACACCACACATGCACACACACCCGAGTCACAAACAAAGGAGAGTCAAGAAAAAAATTGGAATGCTATGTGGGCAATTAGTGGAATTTAGTAGCAGGCAACAACAATCAGCATTTATAAGAGCCTCCATCTTAGCAGTGTGGAGAAGATGGAAATGTGAAGTTATGTAAAACACAATTGTGGAAGGATTTTGCTACATTTCGTTGGGTTGACAGATTCAATGGAGAGATAACTTATGTTCTTTACGCAGACATATTGCAGTATTTGGGTTTATTCTTTTAGCAAAATACCAATGTCTTCCTATGATAATGTGGGCAGTATTTGGGATTTACCACTATAAACACTTCATATGCACTATGAACAATATTTACTCTTGTGTTGCGTACAGTTTTTCCTCTATCCGTTCCTTTCCTTTCTCCTCTCTCCTATCTTCCTGTCTCCTTAGTGACATTAATTTATGTTCCTGATGTCCCATCGATATCAATGATTTATGTTGACGGATTACGAAGCCTGTCTGATGAAGTTGACTACTAATAGATGTTTTGACAGTTTGACGCTGAAGGCATAACACAAAGACTGACATCCCTTAGGTATGGTCATACAGTATAGCCAGGCTATCGGATCCTCCAGGCTATCACCAAACACCTGTCACTTGGTGCCACTTCATGTGTTCCCGTCCTGATGTGGAAATGTCATGGTGGAAGGAGGGGATTAGCCTTGGGGGTAGGACAGGACACGCGGGGTCAGATTGATTCTCCGCAGGCACTTCTGCTGCTTGGGACTCTATGAATGAATTAGGTCTATATGTTGGGGGTACAAATGAAGAGTTTATTTGCAAAACGGTGTATCTCCATTTTGTAGAATGTTGGGAGATTGACATTTTTGTATTGGGCTTTCTCTTGCATCGCACTGAAAAATGCTTGGTATTCTATGAATGAATTAGGCCTATATGTTGGGTACCAGTATGCTGTTGGTTCTCCAAGCTGTTAGTGCTATGTGGTGCTTTGTTCAACAGTAAACCTGCTATTACCTGCTTTTCACTGACTCGTCATTCCTATTTACAGACACTTTTCCTGTTATTCATTTGTCCGTACACTTTTTTTGGCTTCAGACACTTGCTTGAATGACCATGCTTCTTTTAAAGAGTGTTTTAAAGGTGCACCATGTCATATTTTTGTATAATTTCCAGAATCCATGCTGCCCATTCACAAATGTTACCTTTTTGACAAATACTTAAGACCACCATCAAATTCTAAGTATTCAATATGACGCGCCCACGCTCACACACGCACACGCACACGCACACGCACACGCACACGCACACGCACACGCACACACACACACAGGCAATCACTCAAAATTGCTGAAAAATTGAACATGTCTGTCTGTGCAACCAATTACAAGCTTAACAGCCTCACCACCCCATTCAGTGGTATGCCTCTTATTAGCACCTCTGATGACTGAGTATTGATTAGACCTATCGTATAGAGAGACAGTTGGCTGGGGGGTGGGGGGATCAATAGATAAACAGGCAGACATATTGACGGCAGGGGCCCCTGCTCAAAGAGTATGGACTGACAAAACTATAGTGACCCATATAGATTGATATATTATGACCAGGGCCGCCGACAGGGGAGGGGGCAAATGGGTATGTTGTGCCAGGAGATAGGGGGCCAGCATTGGGTCCACATTACATTGTATGTATTGGGTAGGGGGCCCTTTCAGATGACTTTGTCCCAGGCTCAGCAAAAGCTGTCAGCGGCTCTGATTATGACAGGAGTATGGATATGTGGATGGAGATATAGATAGAAGTAGTACCGGTAGCTTTGCCATTATCCCCATGACAGATTACTCTGGATCTATTGAGGATGGTGTGGCAGCTGACATTTCCATCGTGTGTTTATGAGTTGATAAGGGAGATGGTTGTAATCCGATCTGATC
>NC_085864.1:31879804-31912304 GCF_034702125.1 Engraulis encrasicolus | reverse complement strand
AGGAAGTCCTGAAACAGGTGCCGCAAATGCAAAAGCAGACCAACGACCGGCTGATGTGACATTTGTGACGCTGGACGAAACACCTGGCAAAAGCTTCGCAAAGCAAAATGTGAGTAGGCCTACTCACTATTGGGAAAGCAAAGGGGCTCGACCCAAAAACAGAGATAAAATACTAACTTCAACACCAGTGCGGTCTGCTGCTGCCAGACCAACTTTTTCAGGGCAGCCCATAAAACTTCAAAATCGATTTGAGTGCCTTGAACAAGTGGAACCAGTTGCTCCCAGAATAAAAACTGAACGTACACCGCATTGGAATAACAAGAACAAAGTTAGACGGCAGCTGCCTGCCTCTCCTACAACACTTGTTGTTGGTGATCTGAGTGTGAAAAATATCGGAAATGGAACTTTTAAAGTGTCCTGTCTGCCCCATGCATCCGTACGTGAGACCAAGGACAGTATCCCACAATTGGTGTCTGACCACAGATCTATTGATCGCCTTGTTGTTCACTGTGGGGCAGCGGATCTGTTCAAAGAGCAAATAACTGTCAAAAAGGATTTTAATGACTTATTTTCAACTCTAAAAGATCTGAAAATTCCATTCTTCATCAGCGGGCCAATACCAGCACCATGCTATCGCGACTTTGCGTTTTCGAGATTAAATTGCTTAAACACATGGCTGTCAAGGACATGCAGATCCAACGGTATCAGCTTTGTTGACAATTTCGACCGTTTCTGGAGACGCACTGTACTTTTCAAAAAAAACAGTGCAGAACTGAGTTGGACCGGCGCCAAAGTGCTGACAGACCAGTTGGTTTACAGCATTGAGACCTTGGGCGCTGATAAGCGGCCTGTATCTGTATCCACTCAGACACAGGGGCATTTCAACAAGCCCTCTGTGCCTGTAAGTGTGCAAACTGAGCCACAGACTGGCGAAAGCACACACACAGATGACGTAGCCAAGTCCCTCTCTGCTCAAGTGGAAAACAACGGAACACACAGAACTCGCCACAAACTGAACCAGCTTTCGGAACAGCTGGAAGATCTGTCACAGAAACTGGCAGCAAGCCGCTCGCCGGAGATCAAGTGTTCACCTCCTTGTTGGACTGGCAAAATGCCATTGGCATCACCAATTCCACCTCCCAGGTCTGCCAAAAAGCGACTGTCCACACAGGAAATAGGAAATGTGGTTTCCTCAAAACCAAACTCACCCCCCAGATGTGGCGAAACGCAGCCACCAGCAAGCCCTGGCAACGGCGACAAAATGCAATCACCAATGGAATCACAACCTTCCCGGAACGACGAAACACCATCTTCATCTCCCAGACTGAGATTTCCAGAAACTATGGCGAGACTACTCCCCTATGCCAGATCTACCTTTTCTACCCCCAGACATTCCTACCAAGCCTCCTATGCGGATATTTCTCAAGGTCAACCTCATTCTACCCCAAAATCTAAAAGGATACTTCCATCCATGACTGCACCCAAAAAAGGCAAGGCCCCACAACCACCTGTCTGTGCTCTGGAGTACAGTAGTATCAGTGAGGATGACATGGTTTGAAAGCACAGTCTGATATCAACTGGGTCCCTACCCACATAGTAACAGTTGTTTTGAAAAATAAGCAGATAAGGGGACCCGTGGACAATCTTATTCCAGTTCTAACAACAAAACGAGGTCTCTTGAGGACACGCATACATTCCCCCAAGACGGCAAGCATGGGAAATCTCAGACTTGTCCCAAAAAAACTCACTACCACAGTGGAAATGCCTCCAATGCTCAATGCTAAATTAGCTTTACAGAATAGTAGATCTCTAAGGAACAAGCCTTTTGTTGTCAATGAGTTTATCTGTACCCACAACCTTGATTTTTTATTTTTAACTGAAACATGGCTGGAAAAAAAAATCCACTAGCTCTATCACACTTATAGAAGCAACTCCGTCACACTTTAATTTCATTAGTACAGAAAGGCAGAATAAACAGGGAGGGGGGATAGCAATTATTTTCAAGGCACTGTTTCAATGTCAAAAGACATCACTAGGTGAATTTTCATCTTTTGAATACTTAGCTGCAGTTCTAAAATGTTCTTCTGACATACTGTTATTGACTATTTACAGACCTCCAAGACTTTCTGCACCACTCTTCTTAGAGGAATTTTGGTGAGCTGTTGTCGAATGTTTGTGTGAACTATGATAGCTTGTTTATAGCAGGCGATTTTAATTTTTACGTGGACGACTTAGAGAATGTCTATGCTAAGGAATTTTTAAGTCTTATTGACATTTTTAGCCTCACACAGCATGTAACAGGACCAACACACAACCAAGGTCACACTTTAGACCTAATAATAACAAAAGGCCTTAATGCTTGTGCTAGTGTCAAAGACTATGGCTTTTCTGACCATTACTGCATTTTTTCTGATGTTTCTATGTACCCTCATGTTCAAAGGGAATCTGTTACAGTCAAAAAACGTATAATCAACTGTGAGACAGCCTCACTCTTTCAGCAAGCACTTTCAGAGATCCAAAGTCAAACCTCAGAGAGTGCAGATGATCTCATGGTTAATTTTAATTCAAGGATGACCCGTATTATGGATGTTATTGCCCCCGAAAAAATCAAAACAGTGGGACGTGAAAAAGCACCTTGGAGAAAGAATCCCACAGTTATATTGCTAAAGCAAGAATGCAGGAGGGCTGAAAGACAGTGGCGTAAATCCAAACTTGAAGTCCACTACCAAATCTATAAACACACACTCTCGAAATACAACCAAGAAATTTCTAAAGCTAGACAATCTTTTTTCTCTGACATAATTAACAGAAATATTAATAATGCACGTGTCCTGTTTGGCACTGTGGAAAAGCTAGCAAGGCCCCCAAATCTAATGCCCTCTGAGTTCCTCTCAGTCAGCAAATGCAATGAGTTCGCATCCTTTTTCAAAGGAAAGATTGAAAAAATACGTGCAAACATACTCACACATGTGCAACCGACCCAAGATTCAGACCAGCTTGCTATGGTGAAGTTAAATCCTAACCTCATGAGAAATTTTCATTTAGTTGATGTGGACATTCTTAATAGAACGGTACAAAGTCTTAGCTCCTCTACATCTGACTTAGATATTTTACCAACAGCCTTCTTCAAATCCATCTTAAATCTAATATCATCAGATGTACTTCAGATCATCAACACCTCACTACAAACAGGCATATTCCCAGGCTGTCTGAAAGAAGCAGTTGTGAAACCCTTACTGAAAAAGAACAACCTGGATGCACTGGTACTAAACAACTATAGGCCCATATCCAATCTACCATTCATGGGTAAAATAATAGAGAAAATTGTTTTTAACCAATTAACTGCTTTTCTAATCTCTAATAGCCATTTTGATAAGTTTCAATCAGGTTTCCGTGCCTACCACAGCACTGAAACAGCTCTTATTAAAGTTATGAATGACATAAGATTGAATTCTGATGCTGGCAAATCATCCGTCTTGGTACTTCTTGATTTGAGTGCTGCTTTCGATACAGTTAATCATTCTATACTACTACATAGACTGGAACACTGGGTTGGCTTTACGGGCATAGTGATCGACTGGTTAAAATCGTACTTACAACAAAGAAGTTTTTTTGTCGCCATTGGAAGACATACTTCATCACCAATGTCTCTGGATTGTGGGGTCCCCCAGGGCTCCATTCTGGGACCACTACTGTTCAATCTGTATATGTTGCCACTGGGACACATTATCGAGAATAACTCCATAAATTACCATAGCTATGCGGATGATACCCAGCTCTACTTATCTATGTCCCCAAATGACTATAACCCCCTTGAATCACTCTATCATTGCATGGACCAAATTAACAAATGGATGTCTCACAATTTCCTCCAGCTGAACACAGATAAAACTGAAGTAATTTTATTTGGGAAAAGAGAGGAGAGACAAAAGATTGACTATCCTTGAAACGAAGGGACTGAAAGCAAGGGAAACAGTTAAAAATCTTGGGGTCCTCATTGACAGTGACCTAAACTTCAACAGTCACATGAAAGCTATTACTAAGTCTGCATTTTATCACATAAAAAAACGTCTCTAAATTTAGGGGCCTGATGTCTAAACATGATCTGGAGAAGCTAATACATGCCTTTATTTCTAGTAAAGTTGATTACTGTAACAGTCTTTTTACTGGCCTCCCCAATAAAACCATTAAACAGCTTCAACTTGTACAAAACGCAGCTGCAAGGGTTCTTACAAAGACTAGGAAGTTCGACCACATTACTCCAATTTTAAGATCGCTGCATTGGCTCCCAGTAAGCTACAGAATTGATTTTAAGGCTATGCTACTTGTGTTTAAATCACTAAATGGAATGGGACCCACATATCTACTGGATATGTTTCAGCTGTATGCACCAACTAGGTCACTAAGGTCAACGGAGAAGAATTTGCTGGTGATTCCAAAAGTCAAAACAAAGTGTGGAGAGGCAGCCTTTAGCTTCTATGCTTCAAAGCTTTGGAACCAGCTTCCAGATGACATACAAAATGCACCCACTATTGATAGCTTTAAATCTAGACTCAAGACAAAGCTGTTCTCAGATGCTTTCCCCTAGCTTAAATTACTTATTCTTATTATTTTTATTTTTTATTTAATTTGTTTCATTTTATTTTATTTTATTATTATTTTTACCTTATGTTTTATCTTAATGTTTTTAAATGCTTTTTGACTCTAATTCATTTCCTTCTTTCTTCCCTGTTTCCTTTCATTTACATTTGTTAACTTTGTGAAGCACATTGAGTTGCACCTGTGTATGAAATGCGCTATATAAATAAACTTGCCTTGCCTTGCCTTGCCTTGTGTGTGTGTGTGTGTGTGGGTGTGTGTGTGTGTGTGTGTGTGTGTGTGTGTGTGTGTGTGTGTGTGTGTGTGTGTGTGTGTGTGTGTGTGTGTGTGTGTCTGTGTGTGCGCGCGCCTGCGCGTGCGTGTGTGTTCAACTGAGATATGAGGAGGAATGTCCTTAGGGTCTGTGTGGACAGTTCACAACAGAACATGAATGTGGACTGATAGGAGAAAACACACACACACACACACACACACACACACACACACACACACACACACACACACACACACACACACACACACACACACACACACACACACACACTTTCTCTCCCTACCGTTTCCCTTGCCTTAGATGAATCAAATTGCACATGTGTACAATATTGAGCTGTTTACTACAGTACCAAGTTGTACTATGTGGCAAAATGTGGAGGTCAGGCAATCGGAGTGGTAGCCTGGTGACATGGGATATATGTTTTAGTGTATGTTCATATGTGACACTGCCGTGGTATTGACATGTGTGACATGTGACAATACCATATGTTGCTTTTGGAATTGGGCTACCTTTAGGCTATATACAATGGTTCAGTAACTCGATCAAAAACATTTATTTCTCCTTTTCCTGCTCCTTCCCCTTCTCCCTCCCACGCCTCCCTCTCTGCCTCTCTCATCCTCTCTCTCCCTCTCCCCTTCTTTCTTCTACACGAGTGTTGAAGTATTGTTATGGTGTGTTTGTAGGGCCCGTACCCATTATCTGTCATAACTTTGGCCAAGTCCAAAACCCCCACCACAGAGTTTACACAGTCCAACCACAACTCCACTCCCTATGAGAGCACGCACGCACGCACGCACGCACGCACGCACACACACACACACACACACACACACACACACACTAACTAATGGGTCCTTGGCCTCGGTTTGCCGTTACAGTATCCTTCGCAATTAGCTCATCCCTCTACAATGTCAGAGCCCTGAGTTTAGAATAGCTGCGGTTTCTCCTTCAGCGGTTTCTTGTATCACAATCCCACCCACTACACCCAGCCCCCCCCGCCCCCAACCCACTCCATCCCACCCTGGGTCAAATGTGCACTTATCACATCCAAGGTGACCTCCCTCCCTCCTTCCCTTGCTCACTCGCTCTAACTACACATTTACATTTTTGCTGTGTTAATTCAACACCCAAATACTCAAATTCAACTCGCATAGTGTTACTGTCTGCTACTCCTATACTCTCTAAGAGCTGAATTGACACGACAAACTGTACAGTCCAAGAATTCCTCCTCATCCTGCCAGATTCTTCCAGACCTCTCTCTCTCTCTAGCAATCGATGTGTTGCATCATGCATAAATGAAGGGTGCTGTGCAGAAGTGCAAAACGAGAGGAGACTTTAATTGGGGAAGTTTATTAAAAGCTTTTTGTGCTCGCTCGGCAAGCATTTAAGCTCGTATGAGAGAATGAGGCACTTACTCTGGAGCCTGTGCTATACTTAGTGGAAGGAAAGGGAGAAAAAAAAAACAAAGCCAACTAAACAAAAGGGACGTGTGATGCATTGATGCAGAGTCTTGTTAGCATTCATTCCACTTGTTTAGCTTCTAAAGTGGAGTGATGGAAGTGAAGTACTGAGGGTTGCCGTGCAGCAGAGTAAAGGGACCTGGGGTGCATTTCTGGAAAGCATAGTGGTTAGCAGTTAGCAACTTCTGTAGTTGCCAATGGGAAATTGCATTGCAACCAACAAAGTAGCTAACTTAGTTAGCAACTATGCTTTCCTGAAATGCACCCCTGCCTGGCTCTGATGCTGAGCTCTGAGCTCC
This sequence comes from Engraulis encrasicolus, assembly GCF_034702125.1. NCBI lineage: Eukaryota > Metazoa > Chordata > Actinopteri > Clupeiformes > Engraulidae > Engraulis > Engraulis encrasicolus. The sequence continues at coordinate 31,905,672 of NC_085864.1, read as the reverse complement.
CGGAGGACAGATTTTGTGACAAATTTACATAGACGGTGTCGTAATTACAAGCTTGGAATTAAGGTAACATGTCTACCAACTGTACTCAACAGCACCACAGATGATTTTGTCACAATTCTGCAATTTTTCACTTTTGACCAATTTGGGGCTCCCTGACAGGTGGGGTCCCCTAGGCTGCAGCCATAACTAGTTTGTGCATTAATCTGGCCCTGTATGTGAAGACGACTGCTCTATGCCGCTCAGAAGCGTGACAGTCAAAGAGGGTAGGTTGAAAGAAGTTGGACACATTTGTGGAGCTATGGAAACTATTCATTTTGGATGAAAGGCGTTTCCTTTTGGACGAGGTGTTCATTTTGGATGAAAGACATTTCCTATCGAATGAGGAATGTCTCATCCAAACGGAAACATCTTTCATCCAAAATGAATGAAAAGGTGCTTATGTAATTACGCTCCCTTGGCCATCATTACATTGATGAATTATAACCCTCACAGAAAAGTCCAATGTGACAATTGACACTTAGATGTTCTGTCTCTCAACAGAGACCATTGTCTCCAGGCCTGTAGTTTTATTTTGATTGTGAATTGCCTACAGAAACCACAAGGGGAGCTGAAGCATAGCAGGAGAGAACACCTCTCTCTCTCTCTCTCTCTCTCTCTCTCTCTCTCTCTCTCTCTCTCTCTCTCTCTCTCTCTCTCTCTCTCTCTCTCTATCTCTCTCTCTCTATCTCTCTCTCTCTCTATCTCTCTCTCTCTCTCTCTCTCTCTCTCACTCTGTCTTGTTTGAGCCCCTTGATTGACAGCTGTCAACAGTCGACAGTCAAACAGGTTGTGTTTTTTAAGACGTGACGAATGTGAAAGGCTTGTTTAGATGTGTCACTGTGGGTGGCTAATCTGTGATGACTGGCAGGTGCTTTGATGAGCTGTGGTGGCTGTGGGTAATGGTGGTGGTGATGGGGTTGGTGGGGCAGAAGTAACCCACTTTGCCTGTCTTTGTATACATGGGGTTTCTTGTTTATAAACAAGGTGTTGTGAGGAGGGAGGGGCAAGACACTGGCAGCCAAACACATGATCTATTTTCTTGACTGACAGCAGTTTCCAACAATCAGAGATTGAGTTGTGCGCAGTCAGTAAAAGGGAGGTCATTTGCGCTCTAACCTTCTTGGTGCGTCCAGTCCAGGACGGTATACAATGTAGAGTAAACTGGTCCACTTCGGAAAGACTAGGCCAGGGATGACTGGAGCACTCAGATACTTTTTAGTATTTTATTGTGGTGAAAACAGAATGACTGACGTTTCGACGCTGTGTGCGTCTTCTTCAGAGTCAAACCATACTGACTTCACTGACCACTTGTGCGCAGTCAGGTTCGCGCAGCCAGTGGAAAACAAAAATGTAGAACCCTTCTATGTATTGTAGCAGCAGAGACAGATCCAGCCACGGCTGCTGACCGCTTTGGCTGGGCCCAGGACAAAGTCATCTGAAGGGGCCTCCTGACCCAAGACAGTTTAATGAGAACTTGCCCCAGGGCCAAGGACAACTGACCCCTTTGCACCCCCCCCCTCCCCTCCCTGGATCTTCCTTTGAATCCCCTGCTGACATCAGGTAATTAGCGGAAGGTCTGTGACTTAATGCTACTTTCCTGCTGCCACTTTTTCTTTTCGCCTTTTTCTTTTCGGCTTCTTTCTTTGTGTCTGACAGCATGTGCAAAAATGGATTGAGGCAGTAAAGAGCAGGGTCATCATTTTGAGCTTAGCCTCAGAAACTCTGCCCTCTGAGCGAGAGAGAGAGAGAGAGAGAGAGAGAGAGAGAGAGAGAGAGAGAGAGAGAGAGAGAGAGAGAAGAGAGAGAGAGAAGAGAGAGAGAGAGAGAGAGGAGAGAGAGACAGAGAGAGAGAGACAGAGAGAGAGAGACAGAGAGAGAGAGACAGAGAGAGAGACAGAGAGAGAGACAGAGAGAGAGACAGAGAGAGAGACAGAGAGAGACAGAGACAGAGAGAGATACATACAGTCCTTCTAATGGCATTTGAGTATTAGTAACTGCATAACAACCACTATATATGTAAATTTCTCCAGCTCGACTGAAATTAGCCATTCTGCGCATGGTTGCCTCCCACTTCACATTTTGCATACTGTTTCAAGGAGGTCAGCGGGCTCTCCTGGGGGACTCGCGTGATCTGTGTTGATTCCACTGCACCAGCCATGAAAACTAAGCAGAGGAGTGCCAGGAATGGCAGCACATACACAGTGTATTCCCTACACACATATGCAGTATACAGTATAGAACATTGTACAATTATACATAAAAAAGTGAACAGTTGTGTGTAATGGGTGCCATTTCACATTGCTTGGCAGTCCCTGTCTCCCTCTCAAAACCTTAAGCAGTTAAGCTTCTGACTGAGCTAGCAGCCAGACTTTTTGCAGTATATAGCCCCTGTCCATAGCTCTTACTTGGTACACAAATGAGTGCGGGTTTGAGACTGTGTTGCTATTTCATCTCTTTGTTTGTCATGATCTGCTCGCCATGTACTGTATATTGAGACTAATTGCCAAGCTCTTTAACTTTCGGTGTAGTACTCCAATTAAGCATATATTGCGGCTATGCACAGCCACTGTAGGCCTTGATGATTGCATTTCATGACCCCACGATGGGTGATGTCAGCCTTTTACATTGCAGAAAAAAGTACTCAAAGCTCATCCTGCTTGTCCAGTATTTCATCCTCCAGGCAGGAGCAGGCTTCAAAAGCATGTGGGTTGAAAGAGACGTTTTGAATAGCTTACCCTGGGAACAGACAGCCAAGCATTGAAGGTGTGGAAAGTGGTCCAAGTAATTGACTTTGTATGGAAGAACAAAAACCAAAAAGGTCGGCGTCTGCGCCTACACTTTTGACCCGTGTATTGCTTTGTGCGTCCGCTCCCAAAAAGTAGTAATCACTTGAGGTAATGAAAAAAGGAGGCGCACACAAGGCTTGTCTGAAAAATATATGGGTGGTTGACGTTTAAAGGCGTAACGCAAAAAAAAAAAAAAAGTTTTTCAAATTCCTGAAAAAAATGATGGATAAAAATTGGAAAAAAATAGAAAAAAATAAAGAACTTAGTGGTCTGTGGAATTTCACCTTATTTTTGCCATTTTTGGGAAAATGTGTCCTGCATCAACACATAGCATAGGCATGTCACACCGCAGGAAAATGGAGTCACACCACAGGGAATTCACTGCATTATGGCCATTTTAATCCTTTTGTATACATGACTGACATCTGAGCTCATGCTAACTTGATAATGATATTGTGTTTAATCTTAATATGTGTTTTCATTTTAAAAAAAACTTTTTTTCCTCCTATAAGAGCAGTCACACCACAGGACACCATAAAATGAACCTAAGCATTGTGTGACAGAAAAATTGCAATATGAAGACATATTAAGAGGCTAAGAGTCACCTTAAACTTCCACAGCAATCTCCGATAACTGAGGTACTGACTGGTTAGGAGCCAGTCTTTAAGACCCTTGTAGTTGGCCTTGCAGCTGCCCATTCACAAACATTGACATACATGTCACCCCACAGGACGCAATTTGTGTTACGAAATTGAATTTGTAGTTAATATTACTGTCTTGAGTTTTTTCCACATTCACATATCTTAATCTAAAGTTAAGATTTATGCAATCATGCCAAATGCTTCATACATTATTCAAAATGTTGTTGGTTAATTTATATATATATTATTATATATTGTTTCATTAATGTTACAGTCACACCGCAGGAAATTTGACATATAAACCTTTACATAAATCTTAACAAAAATGTTTCTTCTCATCTAAGACTAATATGAAACATAATGTACCACATCTTCTTTCATTGACATTTGTTTTTTAAAGGGAAATAACAGTTTTGTAGGTTTTTAACCAATGTTACGAAAAAACAAGGCGTCACGTCTCCCACCCATATATTGTAGCCGAAATTTACGCCTGCTGTCTGTTTTAGATCAGAGGAGCTAAACACAGGCCTCCACACCCTCCATTCCCCAAAGCCTTTCCATATCCATTGTTTGCATGGCCCACCCAGGAGGGGAGTGCAACAGATATTTGGACTAGCGTGGCTAAAACAATAGAGATTACTTAAGACAAGTCAATGGATTCAGTTTCCACCAGAGATGTGGCGGCTGTACATTGTAGCATTGACAACTTGTTTCAGACATTTGCAACAAAATTTGCGCTATGTAGACCTACCTGTGTGCGTGTGTGTGCGTGTGCACGTGCGTGTGTGCGTGTGTGTACAGTCAGACACAGATTTGTGTGGGTGTTTCTGCATTTGTAGACTGTGAATTCCTGTGGGATGTATGCCTGTGTGCTTGTTAATCAAATGTGTAGGGAAAAGGGCATCCAGTTATGTTCAATCCTATCAATTTTGTATATGCTGGTAGTTGTGATCTTGGGTCAGGGGAGGAGAAATAAATATAAATAGCTTGTGTTTTTGAAAAAAAACCCGTCTTGGACAGGCTTGGTTTGAAGATCAATACTTTTCTCCATTTGGCCAACAAATAAGCACGGAAACCATCACTCCGCTGTCTAACGTCTCAGCCAGAATGCAAAGCAGTAGGTCAGAAGGGAAAGGCCAGCGGGGCCAGAGCAGTATGGATGACTGTTTGAATGAAGTGCCAACGCACACAGACATTCACATTCACACTCACTCATGCATACATAGGCATGCTTGCACATACTCACGCGCACACACAAACACACGCACACACACACACACACACACACACACACACACACACACACACACACACACACACACACACACACACACACACACACACACACACACACACACACACACACACACACACACACACAGACACAGACACAGACACAGACACAGACACAGACACTTGCGCTCTCTCTCTCCTTTGCTCATACCCAGCTCTGGTCAGCATCACTGACACACTCCCCTGGTTGCGAGCGTAAACAGTCGTGGTTGTTCTGTTGTGTTTGGCACCGCTCACAAGCGCGTACACCCCTTTCCAATTTCCCTTTTGGCGTCCATGCTGGCAGGCAGTGCATTTGTTTCTAATCTAGATTAAATCCCTACTTTTATTTGGATAATTGTTTTAATTTGTGGGATTCCTGTTTCTATTATTTATCTATGCTAATCTTGGAGAAAATACAATGGTTTTAACATCTGGTTATGGAGAAATTAAGTTAGTCACTTCATGAATAGTGAAATTGGAAAATTGATATAGTGTTTGTAGAATGTTTGTATAAACTGTTATGATGTATTCTATGTGTTGTGTTTGTGTGTGCGTGTGTGTGTGTGTGCGTGTGCGTATGCATGCGTGTATGTGCATGCGTATGGTTGTGTGCGCGTCTGTGGTGAGTGTGTCTGTCTATTGTTGTCCACATGTTTGTGTTGTTGTTGCATGTGTTGTTGTTTTATTGTTGTCCTATCTCCGACGAACCAGCGCACTAACTTCTACGAGTTGTGACCTCACTAACAGACAGCAATCACCTCACAGACTTGTACCGGAAGGAGGAGAGCCTCAACGTGACGGCCGCCGGCCACCTGCACAGCCCGCGCTACCCCAACGCCTACCCCCGAAACCTGCTGCTCACCTGGCGCCTCTTCTCGCCGCCCAACACGCGCATCCAGCTGGAGTTCAACAGCCACTTCTGCCTGGAGGAGGCCGAGCACGACGTCTGCAAGTAAGGAGCTGGGGAACGAGGAGGATGGATGGATGGATGGATGGATGGATGGATGATTGATGTAGATAGCAGGTTTGTAGTGGTAAATAAGTAAACAGAATGGGAGGATGGAGGGTTGTAGAGGGTGAAGTTGAAGTAACTTGAGGGACTGTTTATGGAGTTCATAAACTTCAATTGCCATTTTGCCTGCATGTAAGGGTAGACGTGGAGACCAAGGCTGTGGTGTAGGGTGAACCTAATTAACCAAAAGGGTCATTTCACATCCATTGCCAGTTTGCCACAACAGAGATGTACCATCATGAAGCTGAGAACCTGTTGAAAAGGTTGGAATCTGCAAGAACTATTCCAGGTACTCAAAAACTACACAGCTTCTGCCCATTGTCAATGGACACAGTGGAAGTTAGGCCATTTTCAGCATTCAGAGAAGGCAGAGTTGAAAGAGTGAGCTCAGTAAAGGAATGTGTTACATTTTCAAGCATCAAAGGGTATGTTGTAGCTGTATATGATGGCAACTGGTGGCTAGCATGTGTTGAGGAATGTATGCCGAGCACTGGAGAGGTGAAACTGAACTTCCTGCATCCTCATGGACCATCTCCATCCTTCACTTTCCCTTCAGACAAGATAGACTTGTCATGGATCATCAGGATGTGCTTCTGGTAGTGGAACCTGTAACTGCAACGGGACGTACTTATACATTATCTACAAAAGACACAGCTGCTGCTTCAGATGCACTGGTAGAGTACAAAATGAGAGTGTAGCCATTGATTATCTCTTTAAAGTACGGTAAAGGGAAAATGACACAGGTACACAGAGAAGGAATGTTCAAACATTCACATATCATCATTTGGTGTGTATAAATGGACATCTTCCTTAGTTTCTGAAACCTGGGACCATAGAAACTGACCATTTTTGTTTTGTTTTTGTTTTGTCATGTGATGCTACTATGGTATTACCATATTATTAGTAAGTGGTCTGTATGATGCCATATTTGTGAGTCAAATTCTCTCTGAAATGAATAAAGAACCGAACACCAGCATTTGAGGTGTTGCTAATGACATTGCCGGCTACGTTTGGACAAGGAACTGGCCATTTTAAAATATAGTTTTTTTAGATATTCAATTTTTAATTTTTCAATTTATCATAATTCATATTCTGAGAGTTGTTGTATTCCAAGCTGATTGTGTAATATGTAGAACCAGAAAAGAGCTTTTAAATAACACCACAGGCATCTTTTTGTGACTAACACTGACTGATATATTCAAGGCTGAATGTATAGTGTCCTACCCTCACATGTGAACCTTTCCTAGTCTGTTTCTCCCTTAATATTAGTGTCAGATTCAAACCAATGCAGTTCTGGGGTGCTACCTTGCTACTGAAAAGGCACACCAAGTATGATCGAAATCCGGGTCGGTCGGGTCCCAAAGTGTCTGATTTCACGTGAAATGACCCGAATGAAGGACTGTGTAGAGATAAAACAAGATGAAAGATCATGGTTTGGGTATATTACCAGATGGAAAGATTCATCCAGAATTCTGTCAGATCCTGACCTGAATCCACATCTGTCCGACATTTCGAAAACATTCCCATGCACTACCGTCCACACCAGGGAAACCTTGTTACAAGAAGAAACTGGCCGACATCCATCAACAATCAACATTGTACCAAATTACACTGTGCTTAAGTGTGAGTTCAAAGACCAGCCCCCTGAGAAGCACAAATTCTCCATCAAACGTAGACTAGCCGAAAAGCATGAATTATTACCAATAACACAACTCCCCCACCAAGGACTTGACTGATTACAGGAGTGTGTGTGTGGGGGGCGGGTAAGCATTGGGAAAAATGAAAATACTTCAGGCCAATTACGCTGTTATCAGACCATAAAATCAAAATGTGAAGTAGCAAGAGGTTCCAATTCAAAAAAGTTAAAAGAAAATGTAATCTATTCATGCTGCAAATGTACTGTGCATCTGAAACTCCTTGGGGAATTTTACCCAAAGCAGTGCAGAGCAGAACACCGTCAGGCAGGCAGGCGCGTAACCAAAGTGCCTATCTGCTCAGTCTGTTAGTGTCTCAGAGATAAACTAATGAGGCAGGCAACATGGCCAAGAGAAAAGAGGAAACCAGAAGAACTGATGAATGGCAAGGAGACAAGGATGTGTGATGTCAGATATTTACTGCTTTGCAGATAGTGCCACTGAAAGGCATTGACGCGCGCGCGTGTGTGTGTGTGTGCGTGCGCATGCGTGTGCGTGTGTCTCTGTGTATTTCTGTGCATAAAATGTCTATGTGTGCAGTGCACACATGTGTACTATTTCTTGAGTGTACTATTTCCATCATAGAAAGGGTGTACCTGGGTCTGGGTCTGTGTTTCAAAAAGGAGGATGTCAATTTTCTTTAATGACCTGTGCATATGAAGAAGCTGACCATAGAAGCTCACTTGACTTGACTTGACTTGGAAAGAGTAACTCTGATGGACATGGACATAGTGTTACATGCCCAAGTCTCTCAAAGCTACTTTGGGTGAGGAGGTTGCAGGAGCAAAACACCCTTGGTGAAGATGGATTTATATACTGTATTTCTATTCATCAACTTCTCCTCCCTCACTCTGTCTCTTTCTTTCCTTCCATTTCTCGCCCTGTCCCTCTTTTCTCTCTCCCCCTCCCAGCCCATTCTCCCACTCTCACTTGTGTTCGCTTGCTCTCTCTCTCTCTCTCTCTCTCTCTCTCTCTCTCTCTCTCTCTCTCTCTCTCTCTCTCTCTCTCTCTCTCTCTCTCTCTGCCTATCCATCTCTTTGTCATTCTAAGCTCCTCTCTGATGGGGTCTCTCTCTCCCTGCTCCCCTATGTCATTCCTTATTCTCTCTCTCTCTCTCTCTCTCTCTCTCTCTCTCTCTCTCTCTCTCTCTCTCTCTCTCTCTCTCTCTCTCTCTCTCTCTCTCCGTAACTCTAAGCTACTCTCTGATGGGGTCTTTCTCTCTCCCTTGCTCTGTTCTACCTCTCTCTCTCTATGTCTGTCTTTCCCTCCTCTTTCTCTCTCCCTCTGTCTATCTCTACCTCTTTGTTACTCTAAGCTCTTCTCTGATGGGGTCGACCATGCCGCCTTAGAGCCTTAAATCAGCCAACTGTCTCTGTCTCTTTGTCTTGGAGCTGAAAACACGAGCAGTCGGCCTCACGCGGGGCCGGGAGACGGCAGACAGCAGACAGATGAGGGATATAGAGACAACAGAGCAGGGGGATGAGAGAGGGATGAAGGAGATGAAAGGGGCAAAGGGAGAAAGAAATGGAAAAGGATTTTTTAACTCTCAGACTCACTCTCTTAAATCTCTCTCTACTTTGTCCGTCTGTCTGTTTGTACGCATCTCTCTTTTTGTCTTTCTTGCTGCCTCTTTCTGTCTTTCTGTTTCTCTCTCTCGTTCTCTCTCTATCTCGTTCTCTCTCTCTCTGTCTGTCTGTCTCTCTCTCGCTCTTTCTCTCTCTCTCTCTCTCCGTCTGTCTCTGTCTCTGTCTCTCTCTCTCTCTCTCTCTCTCTCTCTCTCTCTCTCTCTCTCTCTCTCTCTCTCTCTCTCTCTCTCTCTCTCTCTCTCCCTCTCTCTCTCCCTCACTCTGTTTCTGTTTGCTTACCTATCTGGCAGTCTCCATCTGTCTGTCTTTACTGACTTTGCCATCTCTTGCAGACTTTTAAGACATCGTGCCCGCTGCTGCTGCAGCATTTGCAAAAAAAAAATCCCCAGCTCGCTCTGAATGAGTCACGCCTGTACCGGCGCACTGTGCCGCTTGTTATTGCTCTATTATGTAATTATGCATTTATACAGCTAATTATACAAGATGGGAATCGGTGGAGCACGCCAAGCCAAGCGCACTGTGCCTTTCTCTGGCTTGCTGTGGGCTGATGTGCCTCAGAGACATGTCAGCCAACCACCGGTGCCATGTCGCGAGCCTGTCCCACTGCCTACCACCACCACCACCAACACCACCACCACCACCACCACCACCACCACCAACACCACCACCACACATACGCATCCTACTGAGTTGTCTGTCTCTCTGCCTGCCTGCCTGTCTGTCTGTGTCTTTCTCACACTTTTTTCCTCTCTTCCTTCCTCTCTATATGATGGGCAGTCATGGGTGAGCGGTTAGGGCGTCAGACTTGCATCCCAGAGGTTGCCGGTTCGACTCCCGACCCGCCAGGTTGGTGGGGGGAGTAATCAACCAGTACTCTCCCCCATCCTCCTCCATGACTGAGGTACCCTGAGCATGGTACCGTCCCACCGCACTGCTCCCCATGGGGCGCCACTGAGGGCTGCCCCCTTGCACGGGTGAGGCATAAATACAATTTCGTTGTGTGCAGTGTGCAGTGTTCACTTGTGTGCTGTGGAGTGCTGTGTCACAATGACAATGGGAGTTGGAGTTTCCCAATGATTAAAAAAAACAAAAAAAATATTCCTCTTCCTATCCTGTACACACGTTTGCTCTCTCTCTTTCTCTTTCTTTCTCTCTGTTGCTAGGCCTGACTGTGTCTTTCTCACACCTGTGCCACCTACCACAACCACACATACTGTACACATCCTGAGGAGCTCTTTCTCTCTCTGTTTTCACACTCTCTCACTCTTTCTCACAGTCTCTCACAGTCTCTCATAGTCTCCATATCCATCTCCATCTCTTTCTCTCTCTTTCTTTCTCTCACCCTCTCTCTCTCTCACTCACTCACTCACTCTCACTCACTCACTCACTCACTCACTCACTCACTCACTCACTCACTCACTCACTCACTCACTCACTCACTCACTCACTCACTCACTCAGACAGACAGACAGACAGACAGACAGACAGACAGACAGACAGGCAGACAGACAGGCAGACAGACAGGCAGACAGGCAGACAGGCAGACAGGCAGACACAGTGAAGATATGTATGGCTCCTGTAGGCGTGTCATAGGCTAATACAGTATGAGTCTGCCTGCCATTAGGCCTACACTGTCCATTTTTGTTTATTGCACCAATATGGAACATTAGCTTTGTTGTCAGATTGTGCAAGTGAGTCAATTGTGCTGGTGCAGTGAGTAGAGACATTTTAATTGATGTAAATTCTATGAATATTAATATTTCTTTGTGTTGTGAAGAGACTGAGTCGCTGTTATTTATCCAGGTAGGCATAACTGTACTCTCGGAGTGGGAAAACAGTTTGTATGTTGCCAGAGATAGCCCATTACTCTGTAGGTGAGACACTGCAAGAAGAATTGTGAATACATGTACATTTCATATCAGGATATACAGTGGTGCTCATATGTTTACATACCCCAGCAGAATATACGCTTTCTTGGCAATTTCTCACAAAATATGAAGGATTACACAAAACCGTTTTTTTTTCACTCATTGCTAGTGACTGGCTTAAGATATTTATTCGCAATCTTCTGTGTTTACTCTTTCAAGAGCATGATCACAACCCAAACTACCCAAATGACCCTGTTCAAAAGTTTACATATCCTAAATTCTGATGCTGAATATGGTCCTGTTTAACACCATTGACCGCTCTAAATCTTTTGTGGTAGTTGTGGATAAGGCTCTTAATGTTCTCAGACGACACAGAAAGTCAAATCAACCCGTCATTAGCTTCAGAAAGAATAAAATGAAGGTTTTTCAGCGACCATCTCACTCTCCTGATCTTAACATCATTGAGCCACTCAGGGGAAACCTCAAATGTGAGGTTCCAGCAAGACACCCAAAGATATTATAGGAAACAACCATTTTGCCAGGAAGAATGTGCTGTTTTGTCATCAGAGAATATTAAAAGCCTTATCCACAACTACCACAAACAATTTAGAGCGGTCCTTGATGTTAAATAGGGCCATATTCAGCATCAGAAACTAGGGTATGTATGTAACTTTTGAACAGGGTCATTTGGGTAGTTTGGGTTGTGATCATGCTTTTGAAAGAGAAAACACAGAAGATTGTTAATAAATGTCTTCAGCCAGTCACTAGCAATGAGTGAAAAAAAAGGTTTTGTGTAATCCTTCATATTTTGTGAGAAATCGCAGAGAAAGCGTATATTCTGTTGGGGTATGTAAACATATGAGCACCACTGTATCAGGGGACGTCACCTGTCAGTCAATCTGATGTATCGAAAGTGCGTCATATTAGGGTAGCCTGTCTTACTGCTGTTTATTTCTCTCTCTCTCTCTCTCTCTCTCTCTCTCTCTCTCTCTCTCTCTCTCTCTCTCTCTCTCTCTCTCTCTCTCTCTCTCTCTCTCAGGTATGACTATGTGGAGGTGGAGGACATCTCGGAGACGAGTCCCATTATCCGGGGCCGCTGGTGCGGCACCAAGGCCCCCTCCCACATCACCTCCAAGACCAACGTCCTCAAGGTCACCTTCAAGTCCGACAACTACTTTGTGGCCAAGCCGGGCTTCAAGCTCCATTACTCTCTACTGGTGAGTGCCTGTCATGGAACGCACACAAACACACACACATACAGTGCCCTCCATAATTATTGGCACCCCTGGTTGAGATGTGTTTTTTAGCTTCCAATTATTTTATTTTTTTTCTAAATAATATGGGACCTTAATGGAAAAAAAGAGAAAAATCCAACCTTCAATACAAGTGCATTTATTCAGTGGGGAAAAAATCCCACATAAAGAAATAATTATTTGACATCAAATAATGTGTGTCACAATTATTAGCACCCCTGGTGTTAATATTTTGTACAACCCCCTTTTGCCAACAAAACAGCACCTAATCTTCTCCTATAATGTTTCACAAGATGGGAAAAGACAGAAAAAGGGATCTTCAGCCATTCCTCTTTGCAGAATCTCTCTAAATCATCCAGAGACCTGGGTCCTCTCCTCTGTACTCTCCTCTTCAGCTCACCCCACAGGTTCTCAATGGGGTTGAGGTCAGGGGACTGAGATGGCCATGGGAGGAGCTTGGTGAACCATTTCTGTGTAGATTTGGCCATATGTTTAGGGTCATTGTCTTGCTGAAAGACCCAGTGACGACCCAGCTTCAGCTTTCGGGCAGAGGGCAACAGATTTTGATTTAAAATGTCCTGGTATTTCAAAGCATTCATGATGCCATGCACCCTAACAAGGTTCCCAGGGCCTTTGGAAGCGAAACAGCCCCACAGCATCACTGACCCACCCCCATACTTCACAGTGGGTATGAGGTGCTTTTCAGCATGCGCATCTTTCGTGGTACGCCAGACCCACTTAGAGTGTTTGTTGCCAAAAAGCTCAATCTTGGTCTCATCTGACCAAAGCACACGGTCCCAGTTAAAGCCCCAATACCGCTTGGCGAACTCCAGAAGCTTGCGTTTATGATTGTGAGTGAGGAAAGGTTTTCTCCGTGCATGCCTCCCAAACAGCTTGTTGGCGTGTAGACAGCGCCTGATGGTTGATTTGGAGACTTTGTGACCCCAGGATGCTACCATTTGTTGTAATTCTGTAACAGTGAGCTTTGGAGATCTTTTGATTTCTCTTACCATCCTCCTCACTGTGCGTGGTGGCAAAATAAACTTGGGTCCTCGTCCAGGCTTGTTTACCACTGTTCCAGTTGTTTTGAACTTCTTAATTATTCCTCTCACAGTGGATATGGGCAGCTGCAGTTGAGTGGCAATCTTCTTGTAGCCTCTGCCTGACCTGTGAAGGTCGACGCACATCTGCCTCACTTGTATGCTGTGTTCCTTTGTCTTTCCCATGTTTAAGAGTGGATAAGAGAAATGGCCTCGGTGTCACGTCATATTTATACCCCAGGGAAACAGGAAGTTATGAATTACTAATTAAATGTTCCTACATACTCTGGTAAACTTTGTAAACTACTGTAGAAATGACAGAAATGCTTCAATTATATTTATTTCCTGGGAATTGTTAAGGGTGCCAATAATTGTGGAACAGGTGATTTAATGAAAAATAATTATTTTTTAGTCAGGGATTTTTTTATTTTCTTATAATTCATTTGAGTTGAAGGCTACATTTTCCTACAATTTTCAGTGTGACAGTATTCTTCTGCAATAAACACTGAATTTATTTTAAGGCTTTTAACACATCTCAACCAGGGGTGCCAATAATTATGGAGGGCACTGTATGCTTCAAAGTGTCTCCTCACACACACACACACACAGACACACACACGCACTCACGCACACACACACACACACACACACACACACACACACACACACACACACACATTCACACACACATTCACACACACACACACACACACACACACACACACACACACACACACACACACACACACACACACACACACATTCACACACACACACACCTAGAAAATACGTAGCCAGGGAAATGTCATTATGAAATGTCATTATAACTACAAGCTGCTGCTGCTGCCATCAAGGAAGTAGTGGTGGTGACACGGATGTGAATGTTGGGATATATAGTTAATGTCAGATGAGCTGAACTTAAGTTGAACTGACAGCCAATTGCCTTACTCCAGAACAAGTGAGCGCAGCGCAGCACAGCACACTGCTTGCACCCTCCTCTTCTGGCACATACACGTGGAGATTCTTCTCACATTTAGGGTAATGCGTCCTGCCAATGAACAGACAAGCAGTGTTGCCAGATTGGGCGGTTACCCGACCAATTGGGCTGCTTGGGATGGCCGTCTGCGGGTAAAAACGGGAAAAATCGGCCATTTGGCGTTTTTTTCTGCAGTTTTATGCCCATAGAAATCAATGCAATTTGTTGAAATTGGGCGGAATTTAGCGCCTCTTGGCGATTTTTGAGCACTTTTTGGGCGGGACTTGATCAGACACATCTGGCAACACTGCGGACAAGAACTCCCTCCAGCAGCAGCCTTGGAGAAGGTGGAAGGAAGCAGGCTCAGCAGATCCATCGCGACAAAAAAACGCAACGTCCTCTACAGTACAAAATCAATGTGCTCATGTCTAATATTGTCTGTGAGTTTGATGGGATGCGATGAGGATGATCATATGAAGTGACGTCCACTAGGATGTCATCACCCCAAATTTATAGGAGGGTTGTGTGTATATACGTGCGTGTGCGTGTGCGTGTGCGTGTGCGTGTGTGCGTGCGTGTGCGCGTGCGTGTCTGCGTGCCTGCGTGCGTGTGCGTGTGTGTGCGTGCGAGCAAGAGAGCCAGAGGGAGAGAGAGTGTGCATGTGGGACAGGAAGTCAGTGATTTAGTGAGTTGCTACAACATGATATCACCACAGCGGGCTCATGTCTTCTGGCCAAATTTTACCAAACTTTTGTGGCAAGGAGACAATGTTGCACACTGTTACAGCAATGCGAATGAACCATTGCAAGCCGTTGCAAAAGCCACCTGACAATGGCAGTAGACTTATGGCGCACTCCAAGTCTGACAAGTTATACAGTAAAGTTCCATCTCCTGACATTTGTGCCTCGTTGTTCCACAGCATATCGAAACGCAGCGCCAGAGTTTGGTGTGAAGTGGTGGAGAAGACCCAAGTGTTCCTTTTTTAATTTAGCGTTAAAAAGCTCCCCCTTGGCTTCAGAGTACTTTGTGTGGCACTAACTTGAAGGCTTTTAAACAGTTAGAGTCTCAGCCTCTCCGCGCATCTCTCAGGGCACTTCTCAAAACCTAGTGCGCACACTTCCAAGTGTATTCAGCCTAATTAGTCACGGCCAGTGATTGGATACTCTTTATTAGTCACACCCAGTGATTGGATACTTTTTGGTGAACTCTACGGAGTATCCAATCACTGGGCGTGACTAAGGCTGATACACTAAGAAGTGTGCGCACTAGGTTTTGAGAAATGCCCTCAGTCTCAATCATGGCTGGCTTTGCTGAGACTGCCCCCCTGCCTTTAGCCCATTCACAGTCACCTCTGCCTAACGAGGCACATTCATCCTTATAAAAACAAGCTCATTATGCTCCTTTTAAGAGGATGCTCTCACTATAAGAGGGCCTGGGACGGCACCAAAGAGAGCCATTTTCGTCGCCAGGATGGAGAAAGGTTTAATGGACTTCTGTGCTAAAAAGAGGACCTTCTGGGTGAGTGGTGACGGTGCTGTTGAGAAGTGATTTGGCCAACATAGATTTGTGGATGAATGTCGTGTGCTGCTCATCCTTGGCAGCCATGATAGGCCTTAGGGTTTTTTTTTTTTACTGGCTCAGATTCTTGGTTTTAAGGGGAGATTTAGATGTGAAGATGTTCCCATGGTTTCCAGGCACATAATCATCTCCCACTGCTCTTCCTCTTTTCTCCTCCTCCCCCTCCCCTCCTCCGTTTGTTCTCGCACCTCTCTGTCTCACATCGCTGTCTAACGTCTCTCTCTCGCTCACTCTCTCGCTCCTCTCTCTTTCTCACATCTCCGTGTGCCGTCTCTCTCTCCTCTCAGTTTCTCCCATCTCTGTCTCCCATCTCTCTCTCTCGCTTTCTCCTCTCCTTCTCACATCTCTCTCTCTCTCTCTCTCTCCCCCCCCACACCTCTGGTTTTTCTCATATTTTCAAATTCTCTATCGTCTTGCTGTTCTCTTCATCCCCTCACGAAGCACTTGACTTTGTTTCCACCACAAATTACACTCAGCCTCTCAGCTCGTGCCTGCCTGCCTGCTCGTTCACCCCAGCTCATTCCGAGATTTTTTTTTTAAAACTCAACTCTTTTCCATTTTGGCTTTTCTGCATCTTTTCATCTCGCACTCTGTGAGGCTCCTCTCCCAAGATTGTCTGTCTGTCACTTCTTTCTCTCTCTCTCTCTCTCTCTCTCTCTCTCTCTCTCTCTCTCTCTCTCTCTCTCTCTCTCTCTCTCTCTCTCTCTCTCTCTCTCTGTGCGCATGTGCAGCGTGTGAGTGTTGGCTGGGAGCGTGTGAGTGCGTGAGTGGCGGCGAGTTTTCCACTTTCTTTTCCTTTTTCTATGTTAGGATAGTGGTAGGCTGTTTTAAAACTTTGTGTTGCTACATAACGCTCTAGCGTTTGGGCGCTTGCCCAGACGCTGTAATGGCCTCTGGTGCGGATGGTTTTGCAGACCTGTCTCCCCGACATGGCTGTAAGTGTATGCCACCGGACGATTCTATCTCAGTTGAAGATGTTTTAGAAACAATTGCAGCTGAGGTCGGGTCGGGAAATATTGTTTCGGCTTCTAGAATGAACAGGGCGGTTGTCTTTTTTCTGAAGGAAATTGTGATGGTTGACTCTTTGGTCCAAGCGGGTATTACGGTAAAGGACCAGTTCCTGTCCGTATTGCCGCTGTCAAATCCCTCTAAGAAAGTGATCCTTTCAAATGTGCCACCCTTCATTCCTGATCCCATGCTCACAAGCATTTTGGGTAGATACGGGAGAATAATTAGCCCTCTTAGAAAGATCCCTCTTGGGCTAAGGAATCCTGACCTGAAACATGTAATGTCCTTCCGACGCCAAACTTTAATGATAATGAAACCGGAATTTGAGAAGTTGGATGTGTCTGTAAAACTTTCTATAGCGGGAAAAGATTACATGATCTTTATAAGCAATGATTCCATGAGGTGTTTTGGATGTGGGAAACCAGGCCACGTTAAGCAGGAGTGTCAGGCTGGTAAAGAGGCTGATAGGAGTGGTGTTGGGCCAGGCTCGGCACCTTCTCCTGAGGCGCCTCCTCGAACGGCGGATACCCCTCAGCCCGGTGCGCAAACTGATTCCCAAAATGCTGCCCCTGAACCTCCCCAAGCGGCTGATGTACCTCAGACTGGTGGACATACTGTTTCCCAAAATGTGCCCCCTGTGCCCACTGAGAGCGAGTCTCCCACAGGCACTGAAAGTGGGGTAGTGACTGAAGTGGTGCAAGCACAGGAGGAGGAGCACGCGTCTGCGGCCGGTCCAGACCCCGCCAGCGCTGAGGTGGGCTCTGTGAGCGGGGAACGCGTTAACCCCGAGTCACAGATGCAGCACGAAGTGCAGAGTGAGGAGAATCTGGCGTCCGAGGCCAATGATGTACAATTTGAAGATTTTTCAGATTGTGAGAGTGATGGCTCAGATATGAGGACAATGCGGCCGGGGAAGTGGATGGTGCTAAACGATATTATTCAGTGACGGAGTTAAATAATTTTCTCGATCTGACTTTCGGTAAACGAAATGTAAAAATTGATAACTGGTTTCCCAATCTTGAACTCTTTGTAGAATCATGTGCAATGGCAATGAGAACATGTACACGCGAGGAACTTGATCAACAGAAACGCTACAGAATAGACAAAATAGTCGGGGCTGTTAAAAGACAAATAAAGCAACGACGCGCGGCAAAGCGCAGACGAAGACGCTAAAGTAATAATGATGATGAACGCTGTGATTTGCTTTAGGCTTGCTTTTATAGCCCTTATGACGGTCCTCAATATTGGCTCATTAAATATTAATGGTTGTAGGGGGGTCGCCAAGCGAGGTGATCTTTTTACCTACTTGCAGCTAAAAAAAGTTGATGTAGTGCTTCTGCAAGAGACGCACACAGATAATGCGAATGAAGCACAGTGGGCAAGGGACTGGAACGGAGGGGTCTATTTGAGCCATGGCACCAACCTTAGTGCGGGAGTCGCGGTTCTTTTGTCGCCAAAAATTACTTGCAAACCTAATATTATTGAGGTGGTGCAAGGACGCATTCTTAGAGTGGATTTGACTCTAGGAGATAAGCCTTTTTCATTTTTTAATGTTTATGCACCCAATGATGGCAAAGAAAGAATGCTTTTTTTTAATCAGTTAGCTGATGCATTAGCAGTCTGCCCCCAGGGAAATGTGGTTTTGGTAGGGGGGGATCACAACTGCACGGAAAATCACGTGATTGACCGAAATCATGATGAGCCACACCCCCAGTCTGCTGAAGTATTGAAATCATTGGTAAATAGATTTAATCTGGTTGACTTGTGGCGAGATGCCTCCCCTGGCGTCAGACAGTATAGTTGGCTGAGAATGAGCTCCACTCAGGTGACTGCAGCCAGGCTTGATAGATTTTATGTGGGAGCTGAACATAGAGGCTTGTTTTATAATAGCTCCATTTCACCCACTTTTCTCTCTGATCATCAGTATATTTCTTTATCTGTTTCTATCCAAGCAAAAGAGCACTTTTTCTCACACTGGCATTTTAACACTAAGCTACTTCAGGATCACTCTTTTATTCACGCCTTTACATCTTTTTGGGAGAGTTGGAGAGAGGAGAAGTCCAGGTTCTCATCCCTTTCGCAATGGTGGGATGTGGGCAAAGCACAAATAAAAGCCTTTTGTCTGCAGTATACTGCCCATAGTACAAGGATATTAAAAGAGAAGATGCTGGCATTAGAACATGAAATTGCCAACCAAACGAACAATGTTATTGGTGCCTGGACTGACGCAAGGACTGATGCAGTGCAGAGGAATATGCTACTTCTGAAAAACCTCATGGAGGAGAGGGGTAAAGGAGCCCTAGTAAGGGCCCGTTTTTGTCAGTTCAATGACATGGATGCTCCAACTGCTTTCTTTTTTGGATTGGAGAAAAAAGCTCAAGAACAAAAAAGGATTACCCACCTCAAGCTGCCGGATGGCAGGGACACTTTGGACCAGAGGGAAATAAGAGCGCATGCTGTCTCCTATTATGAGGCCCTGTACCAGGCGGGGAGTTGCGAGGCTGAGGCCATGGAGGCGCTGTTGCAGGGTTTGCCACAGCTAGCTGATGGGCAGAGGCAAAAACTTGATGGTGTGCTGTCCTATGAGGAAATATCCAAGGCTGCCTCAGAGCTTAACACAGGGAAGGCTCCGGGGCTGGATGGCCTGCCAGCTGAATTTTTCCAAGCAATGTGGAATATAATAGGGACGGACCTGCACAGTGTGTTCTTCGAGTGTTTTTCCCAGGGGAGGCTTCCTGTAAGCTGTCGGAGGGCAGTACTGACTCTATTGCCAAAAAAGGGGGACTTGGGGTACCTCAAGAATTGGCGCCCGGTTTCCCTACTGTGCGCAGATTTCAAGATTATATCCAGAGCGCTAGCAAATAGACTTAAGGAGTGCATGGCGTCGCTTATTCACGAGGACCAGTCATATTGTGTACCGAAAAGGACAATTTTTGATAATTTGTTTTTAGTGCGGGACATAATTACAACATCAAGGATACACTCAATTGATCTTGGTCTCTTCTCTTTAGACCAGGAGAAGGCCTTTGACAAAGTCTCGCACATGTACATGCTAAAAACTCTGAAAGCCTTTGGGTTTGGGGAGGGGTTTGCGTCATACATCTCGTTGCTGTACAAGGATGTGTACAGTATGTTGAAGATCAATGGATCTTTGACAAGGCAGTTCCCAGTCAGCAGGGGCATTCGCCAGGGTTGCCCTTTGTCCGGGCTGCTCTACTCTCTTGCAATCGAGCCCCTGCTGGGGCATTTGAGGAAGCATCTAACTGGAATAACCGCACCGGGCTGCCCTCTCTCACCTCCTGTCAAACTCACAGCTTATGCTGATGATGTGACGGTGGTGATAAGGAACGACAATGACATTGCTGTCCTGTTGTCGGCTCTGGACCTTTTTGGAAGAGCTACATCAGCCAGCGTCAATTGGGATAAATGCACTTCCCTTCTGTTGGGGGATTGGGCAGACACCCCGCCTCCAAAGTTGCCCAAAACATGTGTATGGGGGAAGGGGGGTTTCAAGATCCTTGGGGTGTTTTTGGGGTCGGATAAGTATATGGCCAAAAACTGGGAGGGGCTTTTGGACAAAGTCAAGGGGAGACTACACAAATGGAGGTGGGTGCTGCCCCAACTATCGTACAGAGGCCGGGTTCTGGTGATTAACAATCTAGCTGCCTCTATGCTCTGGCACAAGACCACAGTGCTGGATCCACCCAGTGAACTCATTGGGTCAATCCAAAGGGAATTTATTAATTTTTTTTGGGATGGTTACCACTGGTTGGCTCCTGGGGTGTTGCATTTGCCTTTGTCTGAGGGTGGGCAGGCGTTAATACATGTGGAGTCAAAGGTGTTGGCACTGCGTCTTCAGACACTTCAAAGACTGCTGTATTCACCAGAGGGTACACCATGGGTGCAATTTGGACTGGCAGTACTCAGGAAAGCAGGGGGTGGGCTGCTTGATAAACACCTGGTGTTGATGGACTGTGACTGGGCGCAGAGAAGAGTGCAGCCCCACTCCTCCTTCTACAGCTCGGTGTTCAAAGCTCTTGGACTTTTAAGTATGTCAAGGGAGGGTGATGTTCATTTTGGGGCAGAAGAACCTTTGTTTTATAACAAGTTTCTTGGGGCACAGCAGGGTTTTTCACCTTTGTTAATTGACCTGTTCATTGGGCGGGGTTTTTCAAGGGTAAGAGACCTGCTAGACCTACCAAATGAGGGGTGGAAGCCTGTTGAGCTATTGGCGCAACAGCTGGGGTTCAGGTCACTGAGGACTATGGGAAGGCTGCTGGGGAGCTTAAAGGATTCATTGCCGGACGGGTTAAGGCTGTCCCTTGGGCCAGGCGCGGCCAGGGGTGTGGGTACAGACACGCCGGTTTTTCCTGATTTTAAGATATCCCCAAAATTCACTGGGGTAGGGGTGCAGGTGGGCTCACTGCTTAAATGGACAGACTGTACTGGGCTGGGTTTTTGTACAGTTGGGAAGAGGCTGCTATACCATGTGTGTGTGAAGAGCACTTACGGTTCGCAACTCATTGGGCGGCCAGACACTAAGTGGAGGACTTTTCTGGGTGCCGGCCAATCCGCAGCACCTTCTTGGAGGACTTTGTATAAAAGCCCGATCCCCAAACGAGCTGGTGACCTTCAGTGGCGCATCCTACACTGTGCTATGGCCACAAAGGTGTTTCTTGCAAGGTTGGGGGGTGGGGTCTCTAACCTTTGTACATCATGCAACGTACCTGACTCTGTGTTCCATGTCTTTTCTGAATGTATAAAATTAAGTCCATTGTTCTGCACGCTCACACGAGTTTGCGCTAGATTTGGTTTCATTTTTTCAAAGGAATTGTTTATTTTTGGCGTGAAGTACTCAAAGAAAGCTGCATCTGTATGTACATGTTTAAATTTTCTTGTTGGTCAAGCCAAGATGGCTGTGTGGAAATGTCACAGGCTAGAGCAGGAGGGCAAAACAGTGGAACAAATTGACATGTTCAAAATGTTAGTTGAGGCAAGGATCTCAGCAGAATTTGCCTATTTTCAACTTACTAACAACATTGATATGTTTGGAAAGAAATGGTGTATGGACAAAGGCTTGTGGATAGTTGATAGTAGCCATAAGCTACGCTTCATTTGGTAATAATGTGGTTGTATTCATGTGATGGGATGATGATGGGGTGGGGCAAGGGCTGTAAGGTTTGTTGTGGTTATGAGGGAGAGGGCTCCTCCCTTCACTATGCTGGATTTTCGACCTATGGAGTTGGCTATATCCTGTAATGTAAAATAGTGAAGGTGTCACAATAAACGATGTGTTAAAATTCAAAATTCTCTCTCAGTGTTCAATTGACACAACACAGTTTACTGTCCCATCTCTCTGCTGTCTCTCCCTCTCTCCCTCTCTCTCTCTCTCTCTCTCTCTCTCTCTCTCTCTCTCTCTCTCTCTCTCTCTCTCTCTCTCTCTCTCTCTCTCTCTCTCTCTTTCTCTTTCCCTCTCTCCCTCTCCCAATCCTCTAATAGCTTTCCCACTCATCTGGTTCACACTTAGCCTGACCTTCTCTCACTTTCTCTGTCTCTATCAATTTGTCATTTCATAACGCCCTTCGTCTCGCCCCTCATACTTCACTGTCTGTCGCTTTGTCATTTCACAGTGGTGTCACCTATGGCATGTCCTCCTCTACTCAGAATCTCCTATTATTAGCTTGGATGTATATGTCACTTTGGATAAAAAACGTCTGCTAAGTGTAATGTAATGCTATGTAATACCTCATAGCACCGCGTGTTTTACTACTTTACCACTTAACAGTCTCATTGCTGGAGGACACCAGAGGTGTGTAGATCAGTAACTACCCTCAAAGCTTAGAAACCCCTAAGCAATTAGTCCCTAGTCCTACTATCCACTCTGTCTCACTGATAAAACTCCGGTCACACCACTGAGTTTCGTACTCCTTAAACCTGTTTGGGTCTTAAACCTTATGTCGGCATGCTCTCCGGATCAGTCTTCAGGCAGCATCCTTAAATTACTCCTCCAATAATTGGGGTTCTACATCTTACAGGAAGGAAGGGAAAACCTTTTAAGTTGCACTCAAAGTTATATTTATATCTCAGTACTCCCAACTCTGTGGTGTTTTGTCCCTCCGGGGTACTGGGTCTTGATTAGTGGATTTGGTATCTCTCAAGTGCTTCAAACTATGAACAGTCAGTCAGCGAGCACTGCGGCAGGCTTTATCCCTTGTGCCTGACTGAGTTGGCTGATGAAGCGATCCTCTCAACACCCAGGATCTGTTCTCGGCACTGTCTGACTGGGCTGCCTCTTCTTGGCAGCAGGGCCACTGACAGATTTTGCTGGGCCCAGGACAAAGCCATCTGAAAAGGCCCTCTACCCAATACATGCAATGTAATGAGGACCCAATTCTGGGCCCCCTATATCTCCCAGGGCCCAGGACAACATAACCACCACCCCTGTCGGCGGGCTTGCTTGGCAGTCTTCCAATTCATTCTGCAAATGGGAAAAAAGATGATGGGGTGGGATTGTCCAGTCCTCTCCTCCCAGACACCATGGTGTTTTCTTTTCCTTTGGCAAGCCAGAGTCTGCTACTTCTTGCTTATTGCCCACGCACAGCCTTGTCCTAAATGCATGATAGTAATGGTAGCGTTGGGGTATCTAACACTATCAATCTATGGTAATGAGAGAAGTGTAGGGTTGGGCAGATGATGAAATGATTTCAGAAGCTGGAAATGGAAGAATGGTGTGTGACCGTGTGAGACAGAAAGAATGGGGAAGGGCAAAACAGCAGTTGTTTGATTCCCATTTCCTTGACAACTGTTCTGCCACTCCTGAGCAGTGACATTGGAGTGATAAAATTTGCAAGATGGGAGACACGTGGAGAGAACAAAAATAGGAAATATGGCAGCTTTTTTTAAAAGAAAAAAATATAGCACATTATTTTTTTCATCTTTCATTCTCATTCTCAAGTCATTCTCAAGAAGTTCTGACTCTGCTCCGCCTGTCCTATAGTTTCTCCTCTTTTCCAGTTAATGTTTTGTTTTCCATCGTATCTCTCTCTTTCTCTCTAACTCTCTCTTACTCTCTCTTACTCTCTCTCTCATTCTCATTCTTTATCTGTCTCTTATACTCACTTTTCAGTGTCTCCATAACACTGTCTCTGTTCTCTCTCTCAATTCAATTCAAATATGCTTTATTGGCATGCCTATTGGTAATAGCGTTGCCGAAGCTTAGAGATAAAAGTAGGTACACACAAAAGTGGGTAACAGAACATTACGTAAGGGTTAACGTTCGGCGAGAAGGTCGCTACCGTGGAATAGCAGCACGACAGAGAGAATCTTTAGACCCCGACGCGGAGCGGTCGCTATTCCACAAAGCGACCGACTCGCCGAAAGTTAACCCGCTTATTATATGGATATACTTAAATGATTCACACATGGCGGGGACATTTCTTTAGGCCTATTTAATGTTAAGATTGTTGCTGCGCAAAACAAAACAGTGCCGTTGTGAAACACCGCTAGGCAACAGCTAGGTAGCCAGGACAACAGGTGTTGTCTATCACAGCAGCTGATTACAGTCTTGTTGAAAAGTCGCTTTAGCAGTGAAAAGTCTTGTTGCCATTGACAGCGGTCTGTTATAGACCAACCCGTCCGTTATCGAAAAATAACAGACGTGCGAACGTTGGGGAGCCCCGTTGAAATGAATGGAGCATTCGACCGATGACGTCACACCATATAATAAGGTCAATTAATAACATTAAGCATACATGTGAGCATACATCTCTCTTAAGCATACATCTCTCTCTCTGTCTCTCTCTCTTTACCTCTCCATCACCCACAATTCTATTCGTTCTCTTGAAAAGTATTCATCTCTCTCCCTTTCTCTACCCCACCCTCCCTCTCCCTCATCCTCTCCCTCTCCATCTCCCTCTCCCTCCCTCTCCCCCGTTGACAATCTCCAACTCTCTCTCCTCCTCCCTCCTCCTCCGAACTCCTCATCTTTTTATATGCCTGTGTCAACCACGTCCAGCAGATTTACTGAAGCGTTGATTAGCATGGACCCCTTAAGTCCTCACGGCGCTAGCTGGCTGGCTCCTCCACACTGGCTCTGCCTTGCTGTAGCAGCAGCAGCAGCAGCAACGGCAGCCTCCCTCCCTTATCTTCCCCCCCGTGCTACTTTAGTTTATGAGGGGGAGGACGCGCTGAGAACATGCTCCGGGGTGCAATCGCAGCCACCATTAATTACTCTATTACGGTGGCCCACAAATCACAAACATTATACCCGACCGAAGAGGCCTTAAAGCCGCATAGCCTATAGCAGCAGCAGGCAGACAGCCCTGGTGGAACATGATATTGTTTTGGAGGACTCCTTGCTCTTTGCTACTGTGTTTATGTCTTGACGACGTTGTAATTTCTCATATGACAATGTTTATGCATGACTAAGAGAGGTTTTTTTGTGGGATGAGGGATTGCTTGTCTGTTTTGCATGTAGCCTGTTGTCTGTTGGTATGCTGAGTGACCTCATGATTTCTTGAAAAAAGGTAGGTAGGCCAACCACTTATTTTGATAGGCCACCCATTAAGACACTAGATACGCTTTGTTGGCTATTGGTTTTCTTTTGTTTACATGATTTAATACCCAACCCCTTAACTTTCAACATAACAAGGCACACAATGGATGGTCAACATATAAATACAGTATCCATAGGCAATCTAAAAATATATGATTTGGACTATCTGCTTTGACAAGCAAAGTCGACTTAATTCACATTTGTAAAATAGTCCCATCATGTATGTGATCATAAACAAATAAACACAGCAAGCTCAACAAAGCCCCATGTAACAGGCCACTTTTTCACTTTGAATCCCTGCCCGGCAACATTGACAAATAAGCGCGACAGGTTGCTTACACATGTTGTTGGCATACCCACCATCCTTTCCCCTCCCAAGTGATACAAAGAGGAAAAAAAACAAGAACACAGAAAGCAGCTGGTAACACACCACAGTATTTGATAGAATAACGGTCACACTCGCAGGCCGTGCAGTCATACAGGCCAAGCGTTAAAAAGATCTTCTAAGCAAGTTAAGAGAGAGCGGTGAGTGACTGTTCCTTATGTGCTTAACCTCCC
>NC_085864.1:31849804-31859804 GCF_034702125.1 Engraulis encrasicolus | reverse complement strand
GCCTCCTCAGTTCTGCAAGTAAAGAGAGTACTCTGGGACCAAATGGACTTTAGAAGATGTTAAATCGACTCTCAGAGTGTTCAACTGACACAACTGCCGTCTCTCCCTCTCTCTATCTCTCGCTCTCTCTCTCGCTCTCACTGTTTCTCTCTCTCTCTCTCTCTCTCTCTCTCTCTCTCTCTCTCTCTCTCTCTCTCTCTCTCTCTCTCTCTCTCTCTTGTTCTCATATCCACTCTCCCTGGTCTGTCTGCCTATGTCTTTCTCTCCCTCCCTCATCCTCTCTGTCTCCTTAAATCTGTCTCTTCCCCGCTGTTCCTGTCTGTTACCTTGTCTGGTTCTCATTCCCCTCTCTCGTTCTGTACATTCTCTTGTTGTATAACTTTCATCTTTGATAACTCACCTCTCTCTCTCCACCTGCTGTCCTTTCTTTTGATTTACCACTGTCTTTCTTCTTTGACTTTTTTTTTACTGGTGTCATTCTATTGAACTTTTTGATCTCTCTCTCTCTCTCTCTCTCTCTCCTCTCTCTCTCTCTCTCTCTCTCTCTCTCTCTCTCTCTCTCTCTCTCTCTCTCTCTCTCTCTCTCTCTCTCTCTCTCTCTGCCCCTAGTTGACCTGCAGTGTCTGCACAAGGACGTGACGCTGTACAGCATAATACACAACTTCTTCCCTCTTTCCCTTTTTTCATCATTGTTTAACTTTTTTATACTACAACTACTCTCTCCTCCCTCTATCCCTCTGTAACTTATTAAAGTCTCTCTCTCTCTCTCTCTCTCTCTCTCTCTCTCTCTCTCTCTCTCTCTCTCTCTCTCTCTCTCTCTCTTCCTCTCTCTCTGTGCCCCGTATTTGACCTGGACCGTCTGCATTAACTGTGTTGCTTTAATATTCTATTCTTTTAAATTTAACTTATTGAAGTCTCTCTCTCTCTCTCTCTCTCTCTCTCTCTCTCTCTCTCTCTCTGTGCCCCGTAGTTGACCTGGACCGTCTGCACGAGGATGTGAAGTTGTACAGCTGCACGCCGCGTAACTACTCGGTGAACCTGCGGGAGGAGCTGAGGGCCACCAGCGCCGTCTTCTTCCCACGCTGCCTGCTGGTGCAGCGCTGCGGCGGGAACTGCGCCTGCGGCACCGACAACTGGAACTCCTGCACCTGCGCGGCCGGCAAGACCGTCAGCAAGCTGCACGAGGTGGGTAGCGATACGCCAACACACACACACACACACACACACACACACACACACACACACACACACACACACACACACACACACACACACACACACACACACACACACACACACACACACACAATCAGGCCAGGAAGACCATCAGCAAGCTGCACGAGGTAGGTAGCGATACGCCATTGCACACACACACACACACACACACACACACACACACACACACACACACACACACACACACACACACACACACACACAATCAGGCTGGCAAGACCGTCAGCAAGCTGCACGAGGTGGGTAGGGATACGCCATTGCATACTCACACGTACACACACACACACACACACCTACACATGAACAATCACGCCGGCAAGACTGTCCGATGGGTGGTAGTGATGGTATGCCGTCACACACACACAAATACATGTGCACACAATCAGGCAGCCGTAATCTTGGAGGAGTAGACCAGCAGCATGCTGTATTAGTGTTGTGCTGCCTCACTCAAGCATACACTCTGCTGGAAAGAGCACTAGAAATCAGGAAGTTAGGCTACTTAGTGGTACGTTCTCCATCCCCATCTAATGCTGTCACACTCTACATGCACTACATGGACTTTACAGTCAGCTGGAAAGGCCATCAACAAGCTGTTAGAGGTGGACACACACACACAGTGATACCTATACACAAATATACTGTATATCAACAGTAATTCACACACCCTGAATCACAGATTTGTTCAAGAGAAAAATGCCACCAGCAGATAGGTGGGTAGATTTGACGATTAGGATGTTGCCCTAAATCGGCACTCTGCTGATTCCATATGGCTGCGCGGTGGGGGAGAAAGGCACACTGATATGCACGTACAACTACAGCCTCTGCCACTTCCAAATGTCAAAATACTTTTAGGAGATCCACTCATGCTCAAAAACACACAAGAAGTCACATGTGCGCCCACGCACATGCGAGCACACAAGCGAAATCACATCTATGAACTGTGAAATAGGATTGAAGTCAGTAAATTATTGTGTATTGCACTCAGTGGTAAGATAACAAAAATGGCTGTCTAAAGTTGACATGCCTGTATTGATATAGTACAGTTACGGAGAAACGGGAAGCTTGGGAGCTTGGTATAGTAGGATTGGGATATGAACCAGGCTGGATTCAAACTTGTGTCCACAAGGGCAAGTTGCCTTTTCCATTGCAGTAACGCAAAGTGCTTGTAGACAGTTACAGTGAGTCCAATATGTATTCGATCCCTTGCTGATTTTGCCCGTTTGCCCACTAATAAAGACATGATCAGTCTATAAATTTATGATAATATGTATCCAAACATGGAGAGACAGAATATCAAAAAGAAATTCCAGAAAATAACTTAAAATAATATATTTTCATTTATTTGTATTTAATTTAGGCCAATAAGTATTTGACCCCTCTAGCTAAAGAAGATAAAGTCCTTTGTGGCAAAGCCCTAGTTGTCTAGCACTGAGGTCAGATGCTTCTTTTAGTTGATGACAATGTTTGTGCCTATAGTAGAACATATTTTTGTCCATTTTTCTTTGCAGATTATCTCCAAAACATTAATAGTTTGTGGCTGTAGCTTGGCAAATGGGAGGTTCAGTTCTCTCCATAGAATTACTATAGGGTTAATATTTGGAGACTGTCTAGGCCACTTCACAACTTTAATATGCTTCTTATTGAGCCACTCCTTTGTTGCTTTGACTGTATGTTGTGTATTATTGTCATGTTGGGTGATCAAAAAATGGCCCACCCTTCAGTGTAGTGGTGGAGGGAAGGACGTTTGCACTCAGGATTGCACAATACATGTCTCCCTCCATCCATTCGTTGACGATGTGAAGTTGTCCTGTGCCTTGGCCAGACAAACACCCTCAAACCATAATGATACCACTTTCAGGCATGATGGTGAGGAGGGTGTTCTTGGGATCATAGACAGCAGTACTCTTTCTCAAAACACATTGAATTGTGTTAATGCCAAACAGCTTGATTTTGGTTTCATCTGACTACAGCACCTCCTTATCATATCCTAAACCAGTCTGATGTCCGTTGGCAAACCTCAGGTGGGACTGCACAGGTTCCTTCTGAAGTAGCGGTACCATTTGTGCACTACAGGATTTTAAACCTCTGTGGCATTAATTTCTACCAGTAGTTTTCTCAGTGATTTTGGTCCCAGTAGCTTTGATATCATTGCCTAGTTCATCCCGTACAGGTCTAGGGTGCTATCTTTCTGTTCTCATGGTTATCAAATCCATACAAAAGGTCAAATCTTGTATAGAACCCCAGACAGGCTGATGGATAGTCATTTCATATTCCTCACATTTTGGAAGAAATGCATCAACAGCTGGGTCATTAATACCCAGTCTCTTTCTTGTGGCTTTGCAGCCCATTTAATCTTTGCTCAGGTCTAAAATCTTGTCCCTGATATCATTTGACCGCTCTTTGGTCTTTCCCATGATGGTGAGGTTGGAGTGTGACTGATTCACTCATACTATGGACTGATTCTGCTGATTAAATGTGTCTTTTATGCATGTTAGTATGTCTTAGGTGTCTTTCATTCAGATGACAAGTTGATCGGAAGTGCCCATCTGGTCTGTGGGCCCGGAACTGTAATCAGTTGGCAGGGGATCAAATACTTATTTTGCTCGATGAAATGGAAATAAATTAATATATATTCTCTTAAGTTAATTTCTGGATTTTCTTTTTGATATTCTGTCTCTCCATATTAGAATACATATTATCATAACATTTATTGACTGATCATGTCTTTGTTAGTAGGCAAACCAACAAAATCAGCAGGGGATAAAATACTTATTGGACTCACTGTACTTGTGCACAAACTCTGGTGCTGAACAGAAAGATTACATATTTTTTGAAAGGTTCGCACACTCCTTTGGACTTTTTTCGTCTTTTTATTCATTCATTCAATGTTAATGACGTTTCGACCTCTTGGTCTTCCTTAGCATGATCGCACCCCTAGCATACCAAGGGCCCCATGTATTGACTGACAAGATGAATACAGTTTATAATCCCATAGCCTTATTTTTACCCTGGCATTTCACCTTTTAGCTCAAGTAACATAGTGGAACCTTTCTGAACAAAATATACAAACGTAGTGCATGGAATGCATACCGAATGGGATTTAAAGAGTCTGACGTTACACAACACCATGCACAAGGCACTGCTGCTGCTGCTGCAGCTAGATTTTGCCCTGACAGCCTTTGATGCAGGGCTTCACGGCGCCGTGTTCAAAGAGCTCCGTTTCACCTGGTTCTTCAGTGGAGCCAGTCCGTGGAGGCAAGAAGGAAGGCAGGCAGGCAGGCAGGCACATTAGACGGCTGAGACGCAGCCCAGTCTTCAATTTCCAAGCGTCTGGATCGTATGTCACTAAAGCACCTCCATATGGGCCGCGTCGGGAGCCCAGACGACTCAAATCTTTGCGAGAGTTTGACGTAATAATAAAGCACAACTGACAGTGTGTCATGAGAGAGAGAGAGAGAGAGAGAGGGAGATGGAGGGAGAGAGGGAAGGAGGGGGAGAGAGGGAGCGTATGCATGCAGTATGTTGTTTATATGCAAGTTGCTTCATTTTTTCCATCCATTTGGCCCAAACGCATGGCTGCGCCTTCTGCTCACACTCCCTGTCTGTCGCTCTTAATCGCTTTCTCTCTCTCTCTCTCTCTCTCTCTCTCTCTCTCTCTCTCTCTCTCTCTCTCTCTCTCTCTCTCTCTCTCTCTCACACTCACACTCACACACACACACACACGCTCACACACACACACACACACACACACACACACACACACACACACACACACACACACACACACACACACACACACACACACACACAGGCACCAGCCATCAGCTAAATGCTGGTGAAATGTGGAACCTACTGTATGTCTCGAGGGCCGTCTACAGCCCTTATCCGGCCCCTGATATTATTCTAATGTTATACAGTTTCACATGAAACATGACACGTTTTGTAAGGAAATCTTAGAAATTACTTTTGCAAGATAATTTATATTTTCAGGGGACCTAGTGAAGGTGTGGTCTGCTGTAAAGGTGGCCACCTTTAAATATAGGCCTAAAGGGGGAAATCCTGGTTTGTGTTCATAGTACGGCCAGAAACGTTCCATTATGAATTCCATCCCATAAATCAGTCTTTGGTACGGCCCTAGGAGGACTTGGCCCTGGAATGAAAACGGTTCCCCACCCTTGGCTTATATGTACATACTGTATATGTAGACCTTCATCAAATGACATAAAAGATTTCACGGGTGTTTGGATGAGTTGTCTATGAACATGTAGTGTATAATTCTGTCTCAAAGAGTTTAGTGACTTCATATCATACAACTCGTGTTTAAACAGTAGCCTTGTTGTGATTTATGAAAATAACTCTAGAAATCCACTCTCTGTTGCATCTGTGCAGTTGTAACTGCCCTTCTAACCACACTCCCATCAATTTAATACTTCCCTCCACAGTTGTTATCCTTCCTAGCTCATATTTATGACGTTGTGTGTATACATTTATTGAAAAATGTGCCTTCCTGGGGGCCTCACAGCAAGCCTGTAGCCTAGGGGCCCTGGGCCATCTTAATCTGGGTCTGGCAAGAGCCAACGAGAACAAAAAAGATCCGGGTGGAAGAAAGAGGGAGGGGGTCTGGGAAACGGGGAGTTTTGAGAACTATTTGAGGAGGGAGGGAGGGAGGGTGTGGACAGAGGAAGTTCATGCCCTATGAAGACAGGAAACGTTTCAACTAAACTGCGTCAGGCCTTGGTTCCGCTCCCCCACCTCCTCTGTGTGTGCGTGCGTGCGTGCGTGCGTGCGTGCGTGCGTGCGTGCGTGGGTGCGTGCGTGCGTGGGTGCGTGCGTGCGTGCGTGCGTGCGTGCGTCTGCGCTGCGTCTGCCTCCGTCTCTGTATCTGTTAAGGGCTGCTGCTGCGGCTGCTGGTAGTGATGGTGGTAGTGCTAGAGATGAAGAGTCAGCCTTTGACTTTGATGCTGGACTTGAGCCTGCTTTGTCCTCTCTCTCTCTCTCTCTCTCTCTCTCTCTCTCTCTCTCTCTCTCTCTCTCTCTCTCTCTCTCTCTCTCTGTCTCTCTCTCTCTCTCTCTCTCTCCCCTCTGTGTGGTATTGGATTTGTTCTATGCGCAGGGCTCTTTGTTCCTGCGTAGTCTGGGAATGCAGTTGCAGCCTTCCCTCACTCCCGTCCTCTCTCTCTCTCTGTCTTTGCCCCCGCACCACTACGCCGACCACCCCCCCCCCCCGCCCACCCCCTCATCTGGCTTATCGGAGTGGCGCACACAACAGTCCTTTACACATCCCCTCTTCCCCTTCCCCTCCCGCCACCTCTCTTCTCTTGCTCCTCACTAACACTTAAACACACACGCGCACATGCACTCTTACAGTAGAGTAACTTTATTAATCCCCAGGGGGAAATTCAGGTAATTATAAGCACACATACACACACACACACACACACACACACACACACACACACACACACACACACACACACACACACACACACACACACACACACACACACACACACACACACACACACACACACACACACACACACACACACACACACACACACACACACACGCATCCACACCATCCTTATCCCCCCAAAACACCATCTGAAATCCCCTGACTGAACCCGCAGCCACAACTACCACCTCTTCATCTCTGCATTCCTCAGCCACTCTCTCTGTGTGTGTGTGTGTGTGTGTGTGCGTGCGTGAGTGCGTGTATGCGTGTATGCATACATGCGCATGTGTGTGTGTGTGTATGTGTGTGTGTGTGTGTGTGTGTGTGTGTGTGTGTGTGTGTGTGTGTGTGTGTGTGTGTGTGTGTGTGTGTGTGTGTGTGTGTCAGTCAGTGTATCCGCGTGGTTGTTATTTGTCCTATAAAAACCAACTGACAGCTTCTACTGCACCTGGTGATACCAGACATCTGCTCCGAATGTATTGACCACCTTTCTCTCTCTCTCTCTCTCTCTCTCTCTCTCTCTCCCTCTCTCTCTCTCTCTCTCGGTCTGGTGTTGAGAGGGGGCATTTCCCTCTGCTACTGTTGGCCACTGACATCATCTGTGGGGAATGAGGTTGTTTGTCTTTCTCATTGGGCTGTGGGTAAACAGTTCAATGCAAAGGTAAACTTTGTGTGTGCATGTGTGTACGTGTGCATACCTACAGTATATGTTTATGTCTCTATCTGTGTCTGTGCCTGTGTGTGTCCATCTAATTTGTGTGTACATCTCTGTGTGTACAATGTCTATGTCCCTGCAATTGAGTGTGTGTGCAGGCTCGGACTGGCAATCTGTGATACCGGGCAAATGCCCGATGGGCCGCCGCGGCCCTGACGCAATTTAGACCGGCCCCTTGCGCTGATACCAGCCCTGGATTTTAGACCAGTCGAAGTCGGTAATCCCGGACTCATGTAAATCCCACATTTAATTCTTCAGTACACAATCCACTTACATAGCAAGGGGTGCAGTATATATACCCCTTCCATGTCACTTTCATCTTTGTGACGGTGGGCAGATGGCTTTAAAAAAATGTAAAGCAGTGCATGATGGGGTTGGAATCTGAAGGCGCCTGTCTTCCTTCTGATAGGTTCATGGGAACGCGGATGTAATGTTCGCCGGGAGTGTTGCCAAATAGGACAAGATTGGGCTCCTTTGGATGACCGTCTGTGGTCAAAAAATGTTAAAATAGAATTTGGGTGGGTTTCTCTGCAGATTTATGGCTAGACATCAATAGAATTTATTTCAAATTGTGTGGGATTTAGTGTTTCCACGCAGGTTTTGAGCATTTGTTTTTAGGCTGGAAATGATCAGTCTCGTCTGGCAACCCTGTATAACCGCGCTGTGGGATTAATATTTACTTTCATATCGTCGCTCACCAGTCCTCCGACAATGGATAGCATAACACATTAAGAAAGACGTGTCAAAAAGAGAAGAGGGAGCATTCGTGACAAACATAACAAAGTGTTGATGGTGCGTCAGTGTGTTTTATAATGGCTAAGTGAAACTATAACTATACATCATTCGTTTGCTTCGCCAGTAGTTTTCGTTTTGCTAGTGATTCCTACATCCCTACAAGTTCAGCATGCGAGGATGAGGGCTGGGCAACATACTGGAAACGTCACTTCAGGCACAAAGCAAAGTTAATTGTATGGACTTTGAGGTTCCATGACCTGAGCAGCACGAAAGAAGACACACAGGATATGAGGATAATACAGAACTTGAAGTTGTTTATCAAGCTCATCATGCTAGCCTAGCTATTCCTTCAATGAGGAAGGATTAGCTTACGTCTGTAAACTTTCCGGAGCGAACGCAATCATTAAAAAAAACACCCAAACGGAAACACAAAAGGACTCGGACTATCTGTTAACTCTGCTTTAACTTTTTTCCCCCCGCGGCGTTCGTATGGGTTACTGGATTCATGAATCTGCAGTAGGCTTTGCTAAAACAGTGCATCGAGGGGATAAGTCAACGCAGAGATGTCCGATATTATCTTTCCAGTGGCATGACATAGCCAATATGCAGCAAAAGCGCCCAATGAAGACGAGAGATGCAATCAACACCGAGATGTGTGAGGCTAGGAAAGTTCCCGAGACGAGGCTGTATTTGTGGATCAGTAGCGTCCTGTTTTGTTAGCAGCTGATGTCAGCACTCGGCAAACATGTGAGTGAAACGGCTGCAACAACTGATGGATTGCGGTTATGTTATGTCGCTCACTTATACTTTTCACCTATCAAGTGACAGACAGAATTGTTGACAAGGTGGCTAAAAGATTAGGCTGGGTTACCACACCAGGACGTGTATCGCAATCCCCATTCTGGCCCCCTGTAAGGTAAGGTAGCGCGCGCGCGCACACACACACACGCACGCACGCACGCACACACACACACACACACACACACACGCACACGCACACGCACACACACACACGGTTGACTGTGCTTCTATGCAGTTCATTGTGAAATTGAAATGGCAGTGAAGATGTGTTGTGTTCATTCATGCTGGTGTCATATTGCTTGGGGTTTTGGTATGGACGGATAGGTGGATGAATGCGTGTTTTTTTGTTTGGGGGGGGGGGGGGGGGGGGGGGTCGTCGGTCGGCGGGGCGGGCTCATCGGTCGGCGGGGGCCGGTGTAGAGGGAAAATGCCAGGGCCGAAAATCGTTCCCAGTCCGAGCCTGTGTGTGTGTGTGTGTGTGTGTGTGTGTGTGTGTGTGTGTGTGTGTGTGTGTGTGTGCGTTGTGCGTGTGCGTGTGCGCGTGCGTGTGTGCATGCGTGTGTGCATGCGTGTGTGCGCGTGTGTGCATGCGTGTGTGCATGCGTGCGTGCATGCGTACGTGTGCTGTGCATGCACACATGTGTGTGCGTGCGCACTTGTGTATGTGTATGTGTGTGCCTGCGCATATGTGTGTGTTTGCTTGCACATTGGCTTCCTCTCTCCCCTCCCCACGGCATGTGATGAGAGCAGAGGGAATACTGTTCCACTGATAAAGCGGTGCGGTCTCCTCCCACGTCTGGCTGTATCACTTTCCTCCTTGGCCCATTCGCAAGGTCAACACATGAAGGCATTTCTCCTCACATTCTTGACATTTCTTCACACTGGATGGCTCCACCTTCTTGACTTTGATGGGCCTGGGCACAATACGCCATTTTAAACAAAGTAAACAGAAAACGGTCTCCTGAGGGTACTTAAAAGGGGGGTTTGTAGGGCGGTTTGTCTGGACCCCAAAACACAACGGTTCATTCTCAGGGCTTCTGTGAAGTCCTGTGGTTAGG
>NC_085864.1:31842304-31844804 GCF_034702125.1 Engraulis encrasicolus | reverse complement strand
GCTTCTGTTCAAATATACCATCACTTATAATTATGTATGCTGGGCACAGAACAGCATGCACAGCAATATGTGACCCATCTTATGCTAGCGTGTGTGTGTAGTGGGAGGGTGCAAAAGTAGCTCCCAGGGTACAGGGCTGGGGGGTAGGGGGGTTGCTGTGGTGGGTGCCATGATGCTACTATAGGTACAACAAGGTTCAGTTGGTGGATTTTGTCAAAATGTCAATGCTGTAGTAGCCACCACTGTCCAAAATGTTGCCGTGAATTAGTTTTAGGCCTCCCCCATGTCATTAGTATTTTTTAGTTATCAGGGGCCAAACAAAAGCAAAATGTTCAGAGGAAACATGGCTAAATAGCTTATTTCCATGTATTTCACATTATCTAAACATATTTTAACATTTATTTGCAAAATATGGATGTTCCATTCATGTTTTATGCACTTGAAACAATTGGGGTCAAATTGACCCCAAGGAACACGGATGTAACCAAAATGTGTACAGCACTTAGGAAAAACATTTTTGTTGAAATTTCACTTTTTTCACATTCATCCCATCTATTTAGGAAAAGTCATCAAAGATGAAGCAGAAGAAATATGTACTTCATGTATTTTTCAGGTGTTAAACATTGAAAGGGGTCAAATAGACCCCAAGGATAACAGGAGGGTTAAGTATGTCCGGCACACATGCGACGGTTCCCACAGCACCAGTTTGCTGGCTGACAGTTATTGGTGCCTTTGGCAGTATCCTGCAAGTCTCATTCTCCTTACAGCAATTTTCTCGCTCACCCTTGGTTGAATTTTGTTGGTTACAT
The DNA here is from genome assembly GCF_034702125.1 of Engraulis encrasicolus. Classification (NCBI taxonomy): domain Eukaryota; kingdom Metazoa; phylum Chordata; class Actinopteri; order Clupeiformes; family Engraulidae; genus Engraulis; species Engraulis encrasicolus. The sequence continues at coordinate 31,843,995 of NC_085864.1, read as the reverse complement.
GTGCACTATCGCTGATGTTAAGCAACGCACGCAGCATCCTGGTGTAGCACCCATCAAGGCATTTCTTTAAGGGTGGCTTCAGGGTCCAGCATTCACTGCCATAGAGGAGAACAGACTCTACTGTCGCGTAGAAGAAGCTAAGCTTGAGAGTGGAGTTCCATACACTGGCCCTGCCATTCAAGGCCCTCCATGCAAGTGCCTTTCTCACTGTAAGATCTTGTTCAGTTGAGTTGACCCATGAGCCCAGGTATTTGAAGTCACTGATGTCTTTCAGCACAGCATGACTGCAATGATTGTAATGCGATGTATGCAAGTAATACATCCTATCTCTCCTTTCTCCCTCCCCCTCTTGCCATCCTTCTGTACTGTACAGGTTCTGAAGTTCTCCCCCAGTCCGGGGTATAGGAAGCGGTCCCGGGTGCGCTGGGTGCTGGAGGAGATTCACCTGATGCACGACGAGCGCTGTGACTGTGTGTGCCACAACAGACCCCCGCGGTGAGGGAGAGAGGGGCGGACATGTCGAGAGAGAGAGGGAAGAAGAGAAGAAGAGAGAGGCACTCTGGGAAAGGAAGCACACAGCTCTGGGACTTTTATTATGTAGCTCTGCAGATCCTCTCAATCAACCCTAAAGCCCTCCTTCCTCATCCATGCGTGTATGTGCATGCAGTGCGAGTATGAATGTGTGCGTGTGTGTGTGTGTGTGTGTGTGTGTGTGTGTGTGTGTGTGTGTGTGTGTTTGATTTACTGAAAAAACGTATTGTGTGTGTGTGTGTGTGTGTGTGTGTGTGTGTGTGTGTGTGTGTGTGTGTGTGTGTGTGTGTGTGTGTGTGTGTGTGTGTGTGTGTGTGTGTGTGTGTGTGTGTGTGTGTGTGTGTGTGTGTGTGTGTGTGTGTGTGTGTGTGTGTGTGTTTTTAGAGTTTCTATGCATTTGTATCAGTGAGAGTGTACAGATTTGTGTCTATCTGTGTACTGTACATGTGAATATTTTTCTTTCCTTGACCCTACTGTCTGTATTTGTGTTTCTTACCGCGTTTCCATATCATCCTGTCTGTTTTTTATGACTTTTCAAACATAATCTCAATTAACTCCAGTAGAAACCCCATACATGTGGATGAAACCAAACTCGAGCATGCGTAGACTGTGTAGCCATTTTTTTCTATGTTAAGGAACGACACCAAAAAGAACAAACAAACAAACAAACCAAAACTACATACAAGCAAAACAATATATAAATATAACCTGGTGACGTCCTGAAGATAGCAGTGTTATTTATTTGATGTTTTTTATCTGTTATTCTTTCTGTGTGTGTCTTTTGTTTATGATGATGATGATGATGATGATGATGGTGATGAAATGCCTTTGTTCTGACCCCTTGTTCCTCTTTGGGAAAGGCTGTAGAGGGTATATGTGATGTGGCTGAAGGCAGTTGGGGGTCAGGCCAAACCCCATCAAAAACATTCCAGCAACCTCGGCCATCCTTTGTTCTTCCTGCCATTATCCCAACATTCTTTTTTTCATTCTTTCTTTCTTTCGAGAGAGAGAGAGAGAGAGAGAGAGAGAGAGAGAGTGGAGAGAGAGAGAGAGAGAGAGAGAGAGAGAGAGAGAGAGAGAGAGAGAGAGAATACGATTTATGCATGCATACTGTACCAAGACAAAGGAGAAGAGAAAGGGAGGGGGTATGAGTAGGACAG
>NC_085864.1:31832304-31839804 GCF_034702125.1 Engraulis encrasicolus | reverse complement strand
TTCCTACTTGAGGAGACACTGGTATTCTATGGGGTCTATGGTCTTCACTTTCCCCTTGAACCCGTTCCAACATACTGTATCGTATAGCGAGGCATAAACACATGCCTTATAATTCATTATATAATTATTCAACTGAATTTGGTACTCCTTTGGAAACTGCAAATTAAAGTCCAAATTAAATTGCACAGGGGACACCTACAGACTGTGTCTGTAAGAACTAGGGACTTCTATTTTGTGTGGCAGGTCCACTGTTCTGTTTCTGACTGCCTTCAACATGTACACATGGGACATAGAAGGATTCAAATGATTCATGTGATGACTGTTTTGAGCATGTCGAATGATCCTGTTCTCTCATCCAAAGCAGCTCTGGGACTGAATGGCAAAACTGACTGAATAATCCAATTCCTCTTGCCATGATTTATTTTGCTATGAGAGTTTATGCTGTTTTATGTCAAGAAAATCGAAATTCCAAATTGCTTAAGGATCCTATTCACGGCACAGTTTAGAAGAAGACTGAACAGATACATCTACATGTAAAATATCCAACAGTTCAGGGTTCCATACACAGCTCCTAGGTGCTGGTAGATGCAGGAATGTTCAATACTTCAAAGGAATACCTGAGCGAGCCTGATGACGCACTGAGGCGAAGCGCGTTGTTCGCTCTAATAAAACAAGCATAAAGTCAAGAATGTGTGATGTAAAATATCCACTTTGAAACGCTAATGTAATGTAATGCAATGCAATAAGTTCATTGTATCACCAGGTGGTAGTTGTTGAAGTATTGTATTCCCAACCTGATCCTGCACGGCTTTGGTGCTACACTAGGAGATGCTGGGAGAATAACTGGGCGAAGACACCGGCTGTCACAAGATCGAACGACAAAGAATCGCTGGACTGTGCAGCAGGAGCGATGCGAGCGATAGAAGCGACAGAGTATGCCCATTAAAATGCAAGGATTCCAGCATTCCCATTGGCTGTGGCGGCTGTCGCCAAACCGCATCATGGCTAATTTGCATAACATTCGCTCAAATCTAACAACAAACTGTCGCTCAAATCGCACAATTTGCCCGAATCGCTTTTGTCTCAATACAAAGTTAATTACTTTCCTCACTGGAATTGCTCATGCATGCTTGGTCTATTCGTGCCATAACTGTATGGCTGCTGTCTCTTGTGGGTTAACATGGAGCCGCTTTGTAGGGCGGAAAAGCAGTATATGCAGCACTTGAGTAAAAAGAGAGGAAATCAATCCAATTAAACAATTCTAATGGTGGTTATAAAGTTGTGTGCATTGACATGTACTGTAATGTTGTTAAAAGGGATATAGGTACATGTACACGGTATGTATTATAGATGAAATTTAGCATCTAGGCTAAGTCTGGCATTTTTATATTGAAGCTCTCAAGCTGATGTATTGATTAATTTGCATTGTCCTATCCAAATAAATAAATTAATGAAATGAATGAATGAATATTATACATATCACATAGTACAGTACATGTACAGTACTATATCCCCAAACTGCACCTCTTAAACTTTTAATTTTTTACACAAGAAATTGCATGCATCTTTTACTTCACACTAATACCCCAATGCCACTCACATCTAAATGACATCTGGAGTTACAGTTAGAGAATAATATAATCACCCAGACTTGCAAAACCAAGCCTCAACTTGCTTTTGTGTGTACCGAGTGCAAATTGTGCTCCTGACCTTTAGTTGCCAAGGTGATTAAACTTGAAATTTGGCCCAAGAATCATGCCCAGTGATAAAAAATGATTCCTTAGAGGGGTTCCCAGAGGTCTGATTACAGTTTCCTGCCGAGATAGAAGTCCCCCAGCATGATACAAGAAAGACACAGAGGGGCTGCCACTTCTCTAAACAAATATGGGCAAATCAGAAGCAAAGGTAAGGAAAAAGATATATGCACATCTTGGAAGGAATGAGCAAACCTGAAACCAGAATGGGAAAAATAAATACCAGAGTTACCTTACCTTACCATAAACAACCCTGCAGGCGAATGGATGGAGTGCATTAAGAGACAAACAGAGCTTGCTCAATGCATACTGTAGAGCAAGGGGTGGGGAACCTTTTTCATACGAGGGGCAGTAAAAGTCCTCAAAAGGCCATACTATGAACACAAACCAGGAGTTTCCCCTGCACTTTACGTCCACAGCAGGGGTTCCCAACCTTTTCCAACTTGGGGGCCCACTTGAAATTGTCACAAATGTTCGGGGCCCATCTCTGACCCAATAAACAATAAAACTCAAATGAATCAACAGCAAATCACACAAACATATTATTTAGATTTTTAGAAAATGATTTCAAGGCCCACTTGGAATACCTTTAGGGCTCACCAGTGGGCCCCAGTGAGAATCACTGATCTACAGTATATTGAAGGAAGCCACCTTTAAAACAGACCCCACCTTCTCTAGGTCCCCTGTAAATATAACTTAATGGTACCGTATTGCAAAATTGCAATTCCAAATGATATCGGGGGCTGGATAAAACAGCCTCAAGGCCCTTGAGAGCTAGGCTCGAGTATAGCAGTGGACTGATTTACAGGACTGTACTGTATGTGTTTTAGACTCAAATCTGTCTTCATTTTGGATCCTAAAGTGAGCTTAATAATTCACATACTACATTAAATTACATTACATTACATGGCATTTAGCAGACGCCTTTGACCAAAGCGACTTACAAGGAGGACATTTAAGCAGGAGCAAGATAAGGCATCTGGGCACTGTGAGTGTACAGTTGCAACACTGACAGCATTGTCCAACACATGGTAAAAGAAGATGTAGCACAACATAATAAGAAGGGTTCATACCAGTTGACCTTTTGGCTAGTTCATCTGTGTGTGCCCTTCAAACATTCATGCTAACATCCATCCTTTCCTTTGATTTACACAGAACTTGTCATGAGACTTAACTTTGACTTGGGACACAGACGTTTTGGGCATTTGGGCATTAGCATTTCAGATGATGTGGCTCTGAACAATAGCCTGACCAGATGATTTTTGCATCGAAATAGTTAATACTTGGAAGCTACTGGAGTTGTTCTTCTGGCATGAAAATGCATTTAGACCCGCATTTAAACTCGAAGAGTCAGAGCGCACTCGTGACAAAAAAGGCTTTATCTCAGTTCGAATGTTGAAAAACGCTATTTTTACCTAAACCAGTGCTCGCTTAAAGTGGAATAACTTTGGAATGGAATAAGCAAGAAACAAACCGTAAAAATATACAGACAGCTGAGTTCTTGGGCTAAGGGTTGAAGACAAAATATTCGGTGGCTGTTGAAAAAATGACAAAAAATGATGAAATTGGCAGGGAGTCTACAGCTAAATTCCAAAAAACGGCTGGTATTGAATGTGTTAACAGTAAATTCACATATAGAAAGTAATGCCCATATATTACAGGTTTCTCATTGGTTTGGCTAATTCCTCAAAACAGAGATAACATTCTCAAAATAACATGGACATATCCCAAAGGAACTAGCAATTGTTCAAAACAGAATGTCATTTGAAAAAAAAATGTCATGAAATTAGCCAAATAACTGGGGAACCTGTAGTATACACTGTTGTAAAATGGTTCTCTACAAACTAGTAAAGTTACAATATCATCTGGCCTGTTGAACGCTGTCATGAATTTACTGTTTAATGAAATTCTTTAAATGTTATGTTCTTGACTGTTTTGACAATTGTGTAGACTACTTTGCATATGATGACTTACACAATGAAATCATGCTGACATGTTTTGGAGGGGTCATCCCTATGTTCCCCGGGTCCCTTTTTCAAAAAAGGGTTCTATGTTCCCCACTGCTTCAAAGTAGACTGCTGTCACATGGCAAAGTGCAGGTTGCTGTTGCAACTGTGACAGGTTATGTTTAGGGCTGGCTTTGGTCAGGGCACAAATTGAAAACTCAGAAACATTGCATTACGACAGGTTAGGTTTAGGGATGGTTTTGGGAAGGGTACAATTTGAAAACTAGGAAAAATAAAATGCGGGGAACTTAGGACCCTGTTTGCAAAAAAGGGTTCTATGATCCCCGCTGCTTCCAAGTAGACTGCTGCCGCATGGCAAAGCGCAGGTTGTTGTTGCACCTCTGACAGGTTAGGTTTAGGGATAGTTTTGGTCAGGGCACAAATTTTACAACTCAGAAACATTGCATTTCTGACAGGTTAGGTTTAGGGATGGTTTTGGGAAGGGCACAATTTGAAAACTTGGAAAAATACAATGAGGGGAACAAAGAACCCTTTTTTTAGAAAAAGGGTTCTATGTTCCCCGTTCCCATACAAAGACAGATGAACATAGGACCCGGGGAACATAGGTACGCTCCCGTTTTGGAGAAGGCAACCATTAGACTGGGAATTGTCTAACTTGTTTAGATTAGCAAGTTCAATTCATGTGGGCAATGTGCTAAATGTATGCTCAATGTGTCAACTGTAGGGCACTTGTACATAGCCATCTGCAGAGATGTACTTAACATTTGAGACATGTACAAAACATTTGAGATATAATGAAAGCAATTGCGAAATGCCATTCTGTTGTGGCAAATTGCACGTTGGTTTGGGCATGTGTTCATGCTGTTTTGAGAATGTGATCTCTGTTTCGAGAAATGAGCCAAACCAATGGAGAAAAAATGTAAAGCTAACTGTATAGTTAGTTAGTTCTGTTCAGGCTGTGATAGTTTGTGCAAGCTGCTTCTGATCTGCCTGTAGACAAGCTAATAAGCTGTCCTCACCTTTGGTCTGAAAGGGATGCTGTGTGTTTTGAACCTGTGGAGCTCTTGATGGACCGTTCTGGTGGAAACAGGACAGTTGAGGTGCACATTTAATTTTACCATGATTTTGACAGCTGTGGATGAATGTTTTTTGGATCCAGTCTGGGTTAGCACCCAAACATCAAGAACATCAAAACATTTACCCTGCTAATTGAATCTTCACACTTAACCTTACTGGTGCAATGTGCAATCAATGAAGATTGGCAAACAGGCTGGTCCACTTGATCCATGAATCTTCACACTCTATAATGACAGGTGTTTCCATTATTTTGTCCATCCCCTGTGGTAGTCTATCAAACATGTGCAAAGTCACCCAAAGGCCCTAGTAGAGTTGGACTAGATTTGTGATGATTGTATGGTAAAAACAGTGTTGTGCAATGTCTTGTGCTGCAGTGCTGCCTATTGACTCAGTCGGCAACTCTGAAATTGCTAGTTTTCCACCACTGTTGCCCCACCTGCTGTATGTAGTGACTAATTAATATGCCTAATGACTGGCAGTGATTGCCACCTCACGGCCATGGGTTGAGCATTCAGAGGGGAAAACAATGAAGTTTCATGTGTGGGCCAGAGGAGCCGACTGGGTTGATACCAGTAGAGTATTCCAAGAACATGGCTAAGTAGTAAACCAGGTTAAATTAAACTTTAGGTAGTGGTAAATCATGTAATAGACGAGCCTGGAGTCTTCATTTTCTGAGCTAAATGACTCGTGTGGACTATCTATTAGGAGGTTTACCACTTCCTGTAGGTTGACTAAGCCAGGTGCATCACTTAGCCTTGGTCTTGGAATAGTACCCTGGAGTGACAGACCCTTTTACTGATTGTACACAGATGTGACGTAATTGGGCTGTGCGCATACTGTTGGAGCAGAATGGACCATTTGCCACCAATTTGTCAAGAAACTAGCAAGATGTTTTTTTCAGCTGAGACAATGGATGGTCACTATAACTTCAGATATGAAGTGTCTACCCCAAATTCCTGATGATGTCCTCAGTCCAGTTGGTACGTTTAATTGCTTGTAACCAGAAGTGTGTGTCTGTGTATATTTGAGCCAACAATGTGTGCTTAATCAGTGAATACCTAACTTGGAAACTGTGTTGACAGGACAAAAATGTGTGTGTTTAGTTGGGGATTGTTCCAGCATATTAGTCATATTTGTCCAGCTGTGTGTTTTTTGCAGACTGGTATATGAATATGAATGAAACACAATGTTGTTTTTGGTGATAGAGCAGTGTCAGAATTGTTACCGGTAATAGGACAGCTTGCATTGCTGGTGGCTTTGCTCGGTGGACTCGCGCAGGTAGACTCGCTTGTCTTGACACTCGTAAGTCTTCACACGAGGGCTGACGCTTTCGCTGACGCTTCAGCAGTGATTGATTGCTTTTATAGGATCCTTTGCAAGTCAGTCATGATGCCTTTCCTCATTACTAACCAAACACCTGAGATGCTCATTAACACTGCAAATAAAAGCTGCGTTGCAACATACGACCTTGGGTGCATCCCAATATGTGACCTTGCCTCCTCCACTTGCCTCCTCCACTTGCTTCTCGTCATGATGACATCACTGACAACAGCATTATATTTCAATATCTTGCAAAAGCTCAATTGTAAAGTCATTGTCTCATTTGCAATTGGGATGGTGAATGAAAAACAGTCCCTCAAAAGTTGTTGCGGCGAGGCTGACAGCTGGGAAACTTTATCGTTTTCTCCACGGAGGAGGGGCCAGGAGGCGGGACGAGGAGACAAGCACAAGTGGAGGAGGCAAGGTCACATATTGGGATGGACCCCTTGTGTCCACCACTTGTGCTTGTGGCCACGTACCAGGAAGTAATATGTCATGATGACATCATTGACAACAGCATTATATTTCTATATCTCATCATAAAGTCATTTTCTCATTTGCAAACTGGATGATGAATGAACAATAGTCCTCCAAAAATGTTTTGGCTAGGCTGAGAGCGGGGAAACGTAATTGTTTTCCCAACAGAAGTGGGGCCAGAAGGTGGGGCGCAAGCACAGGTTTCTTAAAGTTTTATGAAGTTTATGAAGTTTGAAGAAGTTCTTCTTTCTTGTCATAGTGGTATGAAGATGTGGATTCCCAGACTTCAAAGGCACAGCTTAACAGCACATATTTCTAATGACCATCACCTGCACTCATGGCAGGTGATTACACCAATTACCTCTTCAGCTGAACTGAATTTCAATATCAAGCTGTGAATGGTTGAGCCAAAGTTGCCTATTGTTGGAACTGTATAAACATGTTATCCTATAATTATTCTATAGCTATGATTCAAACATTTTGCCTCTATACAAATGTGCCTTTCTTGCATTGCTTAGAGTTCAGTGGATATTACTGGACTGTGCGGAGACTCTTTCTCTGTATCAGGCATTCCTGAGATAGGCCTAGTTGCCTGCAGCTTAACCATAACAGAGAACTGGGCCAAGGCCTGTTCGTGTGTTTGTGTGTGTGTGTGTGTGTGTGAATGAATTCATCTCTATCTCGGTGAACGCCCCCCCTCCGTAGCGGGTAGAGATACCAAAATGTAATCAGGGAAAATCCTTCAATAAATATGGCTTGGAGATATTACAGCGGTAGAACGAGTGGGGAAAATGGTAGCTGACGGTTCTCCCCATCCGCTCTCCAAGCCGGCTTGAAACTTCATTACTGATTCTCTGTGTCTTTCATTTCAGGTCTTTCATATTTACAAATGTTAAGGGTTTGAA
>NC_085864.1:31818782-31832204 GCF_034702125.1 Engraulis encrasicolus | reverse complement strand
AAAGGTCACTAATCATTGTGTCAAAGTGAAATTTCTTTAATGCTCTCCTATGAAAAGATATACTCAAAAACTGTGAGGGGGGTGCTCACTTACTTGATATAATGTATGTTGGTGTCCAGACAAGCGCTCTCCTGCAAATTTGCCTAGCAGAGCTAACCCCCTTACGAAAATCGACTATGGTTTTACTACGGTAACCATACGTGTATTGTAGTAACCATGGGCAAGAGCGTCAGTTTGATTTCAAAAGTGCTGGGGACAATTACCATAAACCTGAGTAAGGTTTGAAAAGTGCTTACTTCCGATTTGAAGTTACATGATAAATACTACGCATTGCGTATGATGCGTATTGACGCGATAATGTGGCCATATTAAAAATTAAAAGCCATCTGCGCGGTCTTGTTTATTTCTGATATCCTGCGCTGAAGTCATCAGTGATTGGTTAACCCGTCTACTACATGTAGCCACGTGCATGCAGCCACACACAGACATTCTCTGTGTCAAAGGAACCCTTTCTCTGTGCGTGTGCTGAATTCTCCTTATCGCTCCTTGAATGGCAATACATGTTGGCAGACTTTATTTTGCATTACTCCCGATTTTCTGGAGATATTGGGCAAGGTTACTCAGCAAAGCACAGCATTAACGTTAGTGAGGTAGCTTTGGCGTGCTGATGCAAGCACATACCGACGGTGAATCAAGACGCAGAGAATATTGATGTACAAGCATAGGCTACTGAAAAGGTCCACGCCATAGCCGCTGTGTTCAACACTCTTTTACACATTCAAATGCTCCGGCTAAAGACATCTCTTCGAGTCAACGAGGAAGTGCTGCCACAGTGCACATTCCACCTAGCAGCCACGACGTTGGAAACAAATCTCCCTTGCTAGTTCTCCGCGCAATGCAAGCTCCGCGACCAGTTGCAACTTTGGGTGTCCTTTTGGGCATGCGCGAGTGTGTCTGTGTTTGTTCGCTCCATACAGCTCATCAGAATGTCAACTTTGTGCAAGCCATTAAAATCAGTGGAAAGGACAAGTACCTTCTCACAGTGGATTATCTGCTTGAGTTTTAGGACTTAGCTCAAGCAGCCGCTCATTGTTAGCGGATAATTGAGAGTAAAATATAGCATAGTAAAAAAAGTAATATTCACCGCGGTTATATTTTAATAAAAACTTTCTATAATATACAGCTGCTTTAGGGAGGGAAATAAATCTTCATTCGACAAAGATTACCACGACAAGTTACCTTTTGGGTCGCAGTTGGATGTTTATTCAGTGGAATTATGTGCGTAATATCAGCTCCATCCATCAAATGCAGCACAATCCCGTTACTTTCACGAGAGGTTCAAACGGACATTACTCAAGAAAATTGCACTTTTGAGTACCAACAACTGAAGTACAACATATGTACCACATATGGGGATTACCCCCCAGATTTGGAGCAACCTGATGGACAAATTTGAATAGGCCAACTGCATTTCTGCGACTGTGAATTACCCGGGATTTCTTGGAAACGGATCGTCCTTTCTCGGGATTTGAATCATGTTTTTTTTCTTTATTTATACCGTTCCATGTTTATATTTATTTGCTGAGGAACGAAAAAACGAGTGTACCACGCAGCAACACTGGCAACATGCTTGATTATTTATTTCTTAAAACTATAAGTGGTTGGGACAAAACTGCTCGTCAGAAAAAGTGGGTGGGACATGTCCCACCCGTCCCCGGCAGAAATGACGCGCCTGACCATGGGATCTCTAAGTACTTTGAACCAACCATAGTATTACTATGGCTTATCCATGTTTTTTGGGGTAGCCATGAAAACCATGATTAGGTTAGGTTAGTTTATTTGTCTCCACCAGGGAGAAATGTGTCTCGGAGACAGGGAGGTTTCAGCACTACAAGAAAACATAAAAGGACAACACCAACAAAACACAAAGCTGACAAAAGTGCTGGGAAATAAGAAATACAAGGATAGACAAGACAGTCTGAGGTGCCATTTATATTAATTAATTTCACCATATCATCATGGGGGCGTGTTGAATACGGCTGACGTTTACAAATAAGTTTCTGTCTTGTCATTAAAAACCTGGGGTCCGTTTCTCCATTCTTGTCGTTGCTAACCGTCTAAAGACCGTCATAAGACGTAACGCCATTCCCTTGGATTTAGTGGTGAGCGTCACTGTCGAGAGAGAGTTGAGTCGCTCTTACGAAGGACGTTGCTACCGCCGTTAGCAAAGACGCTTTCGAGATACGGATCCCTGATCTGTTTACAAAAAACTGTGATCGGCTGATTCGCTGGTCACATTGGGTGTCCTAACCCACTGACCCTGCCCCATCAAGTCCATACTATTGGTGCCTTCATGATCTCGGGACCTATCGAGACAGCTGATGACACTGCTCATGTGACAACCGAGTTCTGACTTTGGCACGAGAACGCCACTGATCCCGGAAAAATCGGGAATCATGCTTGTTTTGTTTTGGTTCTCTTTTCTTTTTTTCACCTCCACTTGAGCCTCCACACCCACGACATATCATTTTAGCTGAGGTAAGCTAAATTAAACATGGTCAGAGACCTTCATTGCTGTCATATGTGCATCTGCAATTGAATGACATTAACTGGTGTTGTTGATAGTGATTACAAGACGATATTTTAGCATTTATGATACTGTTTACATGTCAGTTATGGGCGCCATGTTGATGATGCTTGTGTCGTCACACAAAACATATGCTCGGGAACTCGTTATTCTATATACTTCCGCCTGAGATCAACCTCGATAATTATCGATCTGACATTGCGTCACCAAATGTTCACTCCCACTTTCCCGAGGTTTTAGGTCGGCTTTCTTGGGATTCTCGACTTTTTGAACTAGCTATATCCCTACCATGGAGGTAGTATAAGAACTGGAGAGAGTGAATAAGTCCTGCCTCCAGTCATTTCAATGGGAAAAGCTAAGCTAGTGAATTCAGCCAAAATTGAAAAAAAATTTCAGCTTCAAAGATGGAGTTGTTTCCGCCGACAGTTTACTCAGCCAATTACGTGCCACGTTATTGTCTTACTTACGGTTAATCAGAAAGCTATATGGAAGACGGGCATTAGATGCATGGAGGTGCCAAACCACAGACCTGTAAAGGTTGCACACCCACCAATCATTATGAGCGAAGTGGATGTCGGAAATGCGAAAATGGTGACTTGCTAATCAGCGAAGCTAACCAGCCAAATCCTGCCCCCCTGATCCCTTCTCCCCCATCACCCCATTCCCCCAACCAAAACACATCCATACTATGATACATATCTAGATGACATTCATACAATAATTTAAGAAAAATAGTAAGAGCAAGGATATGTCCATTCATTCCAACCCCGCTCGCGGCAGACACCCCCAGGTCATTATATAATTCCATCACCAACTGTACTACAGTACAATTTCTGTTTACATACCCTGTCTCTCTTCTCTATCTCTAAATCCTGCCATCTACCAGCCCCCCTCCCTGTCATGTCATTTTCTCCTCTCTCTCTCTGTTTCCATTTCTCCTCTCTTCCCTTCTCTCCCTACTTAATTGCATTACACTCAGCTGACGCTTTCATTTATTCAAAGCGACTTACAGTTATTATTTTTCAGGGTATTGGTTACAGTCCTTGGAGCAATCTGGGGTTAGGTGCCTTGCTCAAGGGCACTTCAGCCATGGATGTAAGGGGAGGTCATTTTGAACCTGCAACCCCTAGATTGAAAGACCAACTCTCTAACCACTAGGCCACGGCTGCCTACTTCTCACCTGTTTCATATTTTCTTCTCCTCTACTATTTTGGTATCCCACTCATCTCCTATGTTCTCCCTCAGTCTCCCTCATTCGTCATGTCCTCCTCTGTTCTCTCCTCTCCTCTGCTCTACCTCCACCACCATCCCCCATCATGTCTTCTCCTCTCATCTGCTCTCTCTCTCTCCCGATGTCACATCCTCTTCTCCTCTCCTCTACTGTCCTCCTCTGTTGCCTTCCCCCCTTTCCTCTCTTTTTTTCCACTATGATCCTACAACCTACCTCTGTTCTCCTCTCCTCTCCTCTGCTCTACCTCCACCACCTCCCCCCATCAGGTCTTCTCCTCTAATCTGTTCTCTCTCTCTCTCTCTCTCCATGTCACATCCGCTGCTCTTCTCCTCTCCTCTCCTCTCCTCTCCTGTCCTCTCCTCTCCTCGGTTGCCTTCCAACTTTTCCTCTCTTTTTCCCACTGTGATGACCTCCTCTGTTCTCCTCTCCTCTTCTCTGCTCTACATCCATCACCATCCCCCACCATGTCTTCTCCTCTCATCTGCTATCTCTCCCCATGTCACATCCTCTTCTCCTTTCTTCATGTCCTCCTCTGTTCTCTCCTCTCCTCTGCTCTACTTCCACCACCGTCCCCCATCATGTCTCATCTGCTCTCTCTTTCCCCATGTCACATCCTCCTCTCCTCTCTTCTGTTCCCTTCCCCCTTCCTCTCTTTTTTCCCACTATGATCCTGCTACCATCAGCACTTTCAACTCACCAACATCATCCATCAGCCGGCCACTCATACACCCCACCAGGGCTGGACACGCTGCCAGGTATCACACAAGCACGCACAGGAGGGGGGTCGAAGGGATGATATAGGGAGAGAAGAGAGAGAGGGATAAGAGAGAGGGATATGAGAGAGAGGGGGGGTAAGAGAGAGCGAAAGAGGCCTACACAGAGAGAAGGGGATATAGCGGTGGCTTGAGGTAGAGAGAAAGACTATGGGTGCGTTCCGAACGGAAGGCAGTGACTCGATTACTCCCCTCCTACATAAACAGATCTCTGATCAGATACTCATGAACGGCGTGACGTTTTCCATGTGCGTTACGCCCATTTGTGGGGGAAAACAAGTCAATGCAATGCAAGTCAATTGGTGATGTTGGGGGTTAATAAAGGAAAGATACAGACCTGTAGACTAGCGTTGTTCACGCGCAACGTGCCGAAAACATGTTGTGTTGCCGGCTGTTCAAATAATATAGCCAAACAGCCGTGGCTGAAGCATGGACTGTGTTCATTTAGGCAAGCCAATGTAGCATGTAAGTTGATGAGACATTCGGTTTGATTTCCCCCATAAATGGGCGTTATGCACATTTACGAGCGTAGTACCCGGATGGCCGTTCACGCCTATAGGTGAAGTTAGCTGATGAGTCGGCCGTTACGAACGGCACTAACGAGTGCGCTGCCCTGCGCATGATGTTAAGGCGATCACGTTAGTGCTTAACTTACGCATGTTATTTAATGTAAAATAGGCTATAAATAGATCTAGCGACTGCATATTTAGATACTACAATGTTGATTTATCCCCTCAATTCTTAATATCTACATGCATAAGTGTCAGAATAAAGAGCCTTATAAGGTAGTAGCTTGGGTGGTAGCCATGTTTGTTTTCAGAGGGAGGTGGCGCACAGCATTTTGGGTATAAGGCAGCTCCAAGTCAGCGGGCCCTTCTCAAAACCTAGGAGAGTGTCCTTCCAAGTGTATCAGCCTAATTAGTCACACCCAGTGATTGGATGCTCTTTATTAGTCACACCCTGTGATAGGATATTCTGTAGAGTTAACCAAAGAGTATCCAATTACTGGGCGTGACTAATTAGGCTGATACACTTGGAAGGACACTGTCCTAGGTTTTGAGAAAGGTCCAATTTGATGTTGCCCTAAAATATCCCCATTACGCCCACAATTGCAGTGAACTGTCAAGGGAGGAAATAAAGCAATTTTTCATTTCGAATCATACTTGATGACTCAGTGTCAAGTTAGCTCACTGGAAGGACAGTTTGGAACGGACCCAGAGTCTGTATATTTCTAAATGTGTGTGTTTGTGCGTGTGTGTGCGCGCGCGCGTGTGTGTGTGTGCGTGTGTGTGTGTGTGTGTGCGTGTGCGTGTGTGTGTGTGTGTGTGTGTGTGTGTGTGTGTGTGTGTGTGCGTACAGTATCTGGCTAGTGTGGTTGTGTGTGTTGGGGGTTTGTATCTGTCTTGTACTGTATACTTTTTGCGTGTTAGGTGGAAAATATGGCTTAATACCAAAAGTGTGACTCAAAAGCAGGCCGCATACCTGATTGATGACACACCGAGAAACTGTGCTTTGTTTTGACTGTGTGGGGGTTTTTTTGTTTGGGTTTTTTTTTACAATTTCACAGTTACCATAATGAGAGTGTCTTTGATGAGATACTGCCACTTATTCAATTTCTTGTAAGTTGTTACATTGCTGCTTTTATCTTTTTTTTGCCTGTGCTGATAATTTGGCACACTCTTCTTATACTCTCTTATACTTCATTTGTGTTCTCTATTTGGAGGTCAAAGGTACCTCTAGTGTGTAGTGTTAAGTACAAAGGTACTGTGTAGTGTACAGAATGGTGCTACTTAATCTAATATCATATTTTACTAAAATAAAAAATACATTGAATGAATTAAAACACTTTGGATAGAATAACATTGTGCTGATATGGTGTTAATCTACTGTACAGCCCTGTTCCACGTCCACAGAGCTATAGAGGGGTGGGGGGGCTTACAGGGCATTTGCCCCAGGACCCAGGGCTCTACGGTATCGTTGGTAGGTGCCATATTGTCACCTTGGCAGGCTGTATGAAGGGACCACATCACTGTCTTATCTTTAGGGCCCTGTATGCAATTGTTCCGCCACTGTCCCCGTATTTTTGATCGCCATGATCGCCATAGCATAGCCACCCATACTCCATCTTCTCTACAACTCCAATTTCCTTAGTGCTGCGATGTCTCCATCTCATTAACCTTTGGCCCAGGCACTCAGAAGCTCCAGTCCCACTGGGAGGATAGACCTCCTCTTCTGGGATAGACCATCACACCTAATGCCCCCCCACCTCTCCCCCAGTCTATAAAAACGCAGCCAGGTTTCCTGATACGATCCATCAATCAAAGTCTCTGGGATGTGCACGCGGTTGCTGATTAGTTGGTTGGTTAATAGCGGACGGCTGGTGGCGAGCGTTGAAGATGCGTTGTCAGCTGTGTGTCGTAATCACGCCCATCACGTCCGGATGAAATCAAATAAAAACTAATGCGTTGTTTTCTCATATGACAGGATTACAGGTGCAAGGTGTGTGTGTGTGTGTGTGTGTGTGTGTGTGTGTGTGTGTGTGTGTGTGTGTGTGTGTGTGTGTGTGTGTGTGTGTGTGTGTGTGTGTGTTGGGGGGGGGGTGTTCTCCTGGCAAAGGGGTCACTTGTCCCGGGCCCAGACAGAGAGGGGGCCCAGAATTGGAACCTCATTACATTGCATTGATTGGGCTTGGGGCCCTTTCAGATGTCTTTGTCCCAGGCCCAGCCAAGCTGTCAGCTCACAACACCCCCTATTCATCATCCATCTCAAGGCCTCTCTCTCTCTCTCTCTCTCTCTCTCTCTCTCTCTCTGGCCATGTAGGTGGTGGCTTGTGCTTCCTCCAGGCCCAGACAGCTCCCAGGTGAGCTTGGAACCTGCTGGCTGCTCTGCTGATGTTTCGGTCTATGCCAGGGGTGTCAAACTTATTTTGGTCCAGGGGCCCCATACAACCCATGTGGACCTCAAGCGGGAAAATTTTGTATTTCTTAGATGTAATTTCCTGCATTTTCACGCATTCTAACATCCCGTTTCCAGTTTCAGCTTAATAGGAACCAATACAAATCCAATTACATTTATTATTTAATTACAACCAATACCAATACAATACGAATAAGAAGTATAACATTTTATCTCTATATGAGGTCTATAATATATGAGCTTCATCAAATGCCTGTTACAGTACAAATTCACCATTTATAATAGAAGTGTGAAGTGCACTTTACTACATATATACAGTATAACAGAGGGACCATTGGGTGGGTTAATGTCATGCAGGTCTCGATTTTGCCCCGAGGGGCGTAATTGTGCATTTCGGTTATTTCATTAAAAAAAAAAAAAAAAACGTTAAAAAAAATATAAATATATATTTTTTTTTTTTTTTTTTCTTACATCCGGGCCGGATGGAACCCTCTGGCGGGCCGTACGTTTGACACCCCTGGTCTATGCCATCTCTATGCGGCAGGTGAGGTGAGAGGACTCCACTAGGCTCCAGATATGTATAAAGTACTGGAGAAAAGTAGTGGAGTAGAAGTACCAGTATCAGGGGCGGAGCTATAGGGGGGGCAAGCAGGGCATCTGCCCCTGGGCCCAGGGCCCTCCTGTATCGGTGGTGGGGCACTATTATGACCTTTGCAGGCTGTACATGACCATTGGAGGCTATATGGGGGGCCCTATCTGTGTTTTGCCCTGGGGCCCTGTGTGCAATTGTTCCGCCACTGACCAGTATCATCTTGTCAAATGACTTGAGTAAAAGTCAAAAGTAACCTTTCCTTACCTTACTCAAGTAGAATGACAAAAGTATTAAATATGTGTTATACTTAAGTAAAGCAAGTAGAAATATTGCAAGTTTTGCTACTTGAGTAAAAAGTAGAAATAGAAGTAAAAGTACTGCATTAAAAAAAATGGGGGGGGGGAAGTCAGTCAAAAGTTTGAATACCATTTGGTTTATTAGAGCTCTGTACAATAAGTCTCTTATGAAGTGCAAATACCATTATGGTTTGTTATTAAAACAGCTTTGTAACACAAGTTCAGTTTTTAAGAAAACGTAGGGCAGTAGTTTTACTGCTTAAAACAGTGCTTCCAACCATCTCGTTTTGCTTCAAGTATTTATTTATTTTTAAAAGTCAGAAGTGCACATAAAAAAATAATCAAATAAATGAATTAATAAGAAATGAATTCTCTTTTTGTCCCTCAAAGGAGAACATTGAATCTAAATAGGGCCACGGATGGCAGCCGTCATCCTCCTCCTCCTCGCCGCAATGAGAGGTGGTTGGTGTCGTTAATGTTGATGGCGATACCTCGTCTACCTCATCTATCTTGCCAACATGCCAGTGTCAATGCCAACTGAGCGTCACTGACCGCGCCAAAAGACATGCGCGAGAATGCGATCTGCTTTTAGGGCTCAATTCGAAACAGGGAAGGCAGCTGTCATTCCAGTGAGCTAACTGGACATCGAGTCATGAAGTGTGGATCGAAACGAAAAATTGCTTTATTTCCTCCCTCAGCAGTTGACTGCATTTGTGGGCGTAACGGGGATATTTGAGGTCAGCATCAGATGCTGACTTCGCTGCCTTGGTACCCAACATGCTGTGCGCCACCTCCCTCTCAACCGGAAACCTGAAAAACAAACATGGCTACTACCCAAGCTACTACCTTATCATACTCTTTATTCTGACACTTATCTATGTAGATATTGAAAATCGAATGGATAAATCAACATTGTAGTATCTAAATATGCTGTCGCTAGATCTATTGATAGCCTATTTTACGATCCCGCCGTCTGACGATCATTCACTGTTCAAATAGCATGCGTAAGCTAAGCGCTAACGTGATGAACGTAACTCCCGCCATAGAATCGCCGTAACATCAAATGCGCAAGGCAGCGCACTCGTTAGTGCCGTTCGTAACGGCTGCCTCATCTACTAACTTCACCTATCTGATCAGTGACCTGTTTATGAAGAAGGGGGGGGGGATTGAGTCACTGTCTCCCGTTTCGAATTGAGCCTATTTCCCTACCATTGCATCGCCCACTGACCGTGAACACGTTCCATCATATCTGGTGATGACAGAGCCATCTAGCGCTCGGGCATAGAAACGAGTAACGAGTAACAAAAGCAGCACATGAAAAATATATCGGCGTAAAAGTATTAATTTCATCAGAAAAATGTAGTGCAGTAAAAGTACAAGTGAGAAAAAAATATTACTCAAAGAAGTACAGATACTGCAGTTTAGTACTTAAGTACAGTACTTCGTTACTTTTACTTCGTTACTATACATCTCTGCTAGGCTCTACTAGACCATTTGCCTCTTTTCCACTGCCGTTTTTTTGGTAGGCCTCCAGCTCAACAAAGCGTGATTCTGCTGCCACTTTTTCCTTTTCAAATAGGCACGACACACCTCAATCGTAAAGCAAAAAATGGTGGCCGAGTCGTGCTGTGTCAAGCTGTAGGCCAATAGAAAACCGGCAGTGGAAAAGAGCCGATTGTCTTGATTAAGGCAGGAGAGATTCTTAATTACCATGATCTTTCTGTGTGTGTGCGTGTGCGTGTGCGTGTGTGTGTGTTGCGTGCGTGCGTGCGTGTGTATGTGCATGTGTGCGTGTGTGTTTGAATTGCTACGGTTACATGATGTTTTTAAGTCGGATTTAATAGATCGGATTTAAGTAGATCGGATTAAGAGTTATTTTGCGACGTGTATACATGGCACTTTCACTTAAATGCGATTAAACATCTGGGGAAAATAAAGCATTGCGATTGGACTGAGGACGCACGTGCTGAGTGAGCCAAATAAGGCGTGGGGGCGTGGTCGCCAAACCTCCGGGGAAGTTGGAACTCTGTTTACTACTGGGACAGAAGCTAGGCTAATCTTCAGCAAGAAAATGAATTCCCTCAGTGGACTCAAGGCTGAAGAAATCCCCTTTGGGTCTGGGTCTTTCCAATGCTAGTTAGCACCCACCTAGCTTAGAAAAACGAACTGGTGAAAGGGTGATGTGGAGTAACTTTGTTGTGCTTCATTACTTCGTGGGGCACTTTTACATCAATATATGGAAGCCACAACATTTATAGTCGCTTAGGGACTTTAAATAAAGCAAAACTTTCATGTGAAAATCAACAGGAAGTGCCGCCATGTTTTTCTCACTGGCAAAGAGTACAGTCTCTTGGCGCCATCATGTGGTCAACGAGCATGCGTGGAACGACTGGATTTATTGTAATTCCGAATAAAAGGTTACATGACAGAGGAACGTGTTTAATCGGATTTAAAAGAGGAATAACCACTTTAATCGGATTTAAGTTTAAATCGGAATAAACTTAAATCCTGTTCGGTAAGTGTTTACATGATATTTTTAGAGTGGAATTAAGTTTTAATCAGATTTAAAGTGAGTTAAATCGGACTTAAGTGTCTCATGTAAACGCAAGGAATGTGTTTCAAAGGGATAGAAACGGAGAAACATGGGCAGAAAGAGGTGTGTGTGTGTATGAGTGCTTGCATGTAAGAGAGTGAGAAAGACAGAGAAGAAAGAAAGAAAAAAAAGAAAGAAAGAAAGAAAGAAAGAAAGAAAGAAGGAAGGAGAGCACAGGAGTGATGGAGACAGAGAGAGAAACTTCAGAGACACAGTAAGTCATGATGGCAGAGCACAGCCGGAAAAAAAAAGCTAAGCGTTTAGAGATGGGCAGATAAGACTTAAAGGGGTATGCCACTATTTTGGGGCTTAATACAGTTAAAATCGTTGGCCGGGGCTTATAAAGGTGGTAAAGTGTCTTATTTTTCATGTACGCCGTTGTCTTGCTTTAAGACAAGTTAAAAGAGGGAGCATGTCGCTAAGCTAGTGAAAGTCAATGGATCCGTGTAGCGTGCTACAATGCTACACGGATCCATTGACTTTCACTAGCTTAGCGACATATTCCCTCTTTTAACTTGTCTTACAGCAAGACAACGCTTAACATGAAAAATAAGACACTTTACCACCTTTATAAACCCCAGCCAACGATTTTAACTGTATTAAGCCCCAAAATAGTGGCATACCCCTTTAAGGTAAGGGGAGCGGCAGGGGAGAGGGAGGGGGAGGGGGAGGGTGTCTCGTCTGGGATTGGGACCCAGACTCTGAATGTTGTTTTGCTAACGTCGACCGGACGCCCCCCGTGAGAGCGAATAAGAGAGAGAGAATAAAAGGTCAAAGTCTGATTTATTCTCCTTTTCATTGGTGTTGCGGGGGGGTGGGGGGTGGGGTTGCTAAAGTTAACACAGGGTCCGCATATCAACAAAAGGACTGACATTTCGTGACGCCACATACCCACTTGGATAAAAAAGAGGAGACAAAAGCCCCAAAAAAAGAGGACAAGAAATAATGAGTATGTTTTATCTCCTCGCTCCGAAAACTTGAGTCTGTTCCAAGGTAAACGAAGTGTGTGCGTGTGTGCGTGTGTGCGTGCGAGCGTGCGTGCGTGCGTGCGTGCGTGTAAACAGATTGAGGTAAGTTGTGTCTTTGTGGGTGGGGAAAATTGAGGTCTGTGTACCAGTAGGCCTATCTTGTCTTTAAGAAAACTTTAAAGGGCAATCCACACCGGTACCATTGTATAAACAATAAGAAACTTGTAGAAGGGGAAGAGTGGGTGGCAGTGTGTGTATGTGTAGAGAGACACAGAGGGCATGTGTGTGTGTGTGTGTGTGTGTGTGTGTGTGTGTGTGTGTGTGTGTGTGTGTGTGTGTGTGTGTGTGTGTGTGTGTGTGTGTGTGTGTGTGTCTGTCAGTGGTTGGGTGTGTGGTGTTGGAAAAAAAGCCCTTTCCAATGAAAATGCCACTCGTTCATCAAACAGTCGCTCAATACACCAGCGGCTGACTCCCTTTATGATTCCTCTTAAAAGGCACTTAGCTCTGCTCACAGATAAATATCGGACCACATGAAAAGGCCTCGGGAAGACGGACATGTGTGGACGTGCATGTGTGTGTGTGTGTGTGTGTGTGTGTGTGTGTGTGTGTGTGTGTGTGTGTGTGTGCATCTGTGCGAGTGTGTCAGCATTCAATACCATAATACCACAACAACTCATCAGAAAACTGGACAAACTAGGTTTCAGCACCTCCCTCTGCAACTGGCTGCTGGACTTCCTGATGCAGAGACCACAAGCAGTACGGGTAGGGAATAACACCTCAAGCACCCTGACCCTGAGCACGGGGGCTCCGCAAGGTTGTGTTCTCAGCCCCCTGCTGTTCTAGTGAAGTTTGCGGACGATACAACACTGGTGGGCCTCATCACTAAGGGCGATGAGACCCACTACAGAGAAGAAGTAGACCTGCTGGCCAGATGGTGCAAAGACAACAACCTCCTGCTGAATGTCAACAAGACCAAGGAGATTGTTGTCAACTTTCAGAGGGTCCAAAAACAACTGCCACCACTGACCATCGACGGTGATGCTGTGGAGAGAGTGAGCAGCACCAAGTTCCTTGGAGTGCACATCAGCGACGACCTCTCTTGGACCACCAACACTACATCACTGGCGAAGAAGGCCCATCAGCGTCTCTACTTCTTGCGCAAACTAAAGAAGGCAAGTGCTACACCCTCCATCATGACAACATTCTACAGAGGAACCATAGAGAGCGTCGTGTCCAGCTGCATCACAGTGTGGGGAGGAAGCTGCACAGAGAAAAACAGGAAGACACTCCAGCGTGTTGTGAACACAGCAAAGAAGATCATTGGAGTACCACTCCCCTCCCTGCAGGACATTTACACCGCACGCCTCACCCGAAAAGCACTGATGATCATCAAAGACACAAGCCACCCTGCACACAAACTGTTCAGCCTCCTGCCCTCTGGAAAGAGGTACAGGCGCCTCCGTTCC
>NC_085864.1:31808782-31813782 GCF_034702125.1 Engraulis encrasicolus | reverse complement strand
ACAGACATTACATTACATTGCCTTTGGCAGACGCTTTATAACCAAAGCGACTTTCAAAAGAGGACATAATCAAGCCAACATCACAAGCACATACAAAGTGCACACGAGATATACAGAACAACAAGTGCAGTTGCAAAGAGGGGTTAGTTTTTTTTATTTTATTTTTTTTATATAAAGAGTAAATAACGAGTACACACACACACACACACAAACACACACACACTAAACTAAACTAAACTTCATGTCAAGAGTCTGCCCTGGGGCAAGGCCAGCTTAAGCGTTAGTCTAGTAGATTCTCTCGAAAGAAGAAGGTCTTTAGTTATTTCTTGAAAGCTGCAAGAGATGTGCTTAGTCTTGCTGCCTCTGGGAGACCGTTCCACCTCTTGGGTACCACAACGGAGAACAATCTTGACTGGGAGTACCTAGAGCGACTGGATGGCAGAGCCAGACGGCTTGTGCTGGATGAGCGCAGTTCTCTTCCAGTAACATAAGGCGTTAGTAGGTCCTTCAGATAAGCTGGGGCCGTTCCTGTGATGGTTTTGTAGGAAAAGGATTTTTTACAGACAATTTATAACATGTAATTCTACAAATGTGATCTATCTTCTAAGCTATCCATGTGGTCTACAATATGTGGGGTGCACCCGCAGACAGTTGAGAGTCCGTCTCAATGAACATCGGAGTGCAATAAATCGGGGGGGAACCCCAAATTGCCAGTCGCAAGACATTTTAATGAAGGCAATCTTTTGGCCAATGATCTAAAAAGCACAAAAAGTTCCCCCCCAATCGTAGGAGTAGCTGCACCAGCCAGTGTTTGCTGAGATGTGAGGCCAGATGGATTTTCTATTTAAAAACACTGGAACCAAATGGATTGAATGTTGAATGATTTTACTTGTTAGGGGCCAAGCAGCGAAGCTGGCGAAGGCCCCTATAGAGTTAGTAGGTTTTCTTCATTATTATTCTCTAGTCACCATTCCTATCCCTCTGCAAGTCTATGGCAGCCCATAGAACCGTAGGCAGGAAAATGCTGTAAATTGGCACACACATTCGGGGCAGTCTCAGCATTACCCACAGCAATTTATAGGACCCCAGCCCCAACGCTCTAGCGCCACCAACAGGTCAAATTTGCAGGTACATTTCTGCTTGTAACTTTTGAACCGCTGGGCCGATTTTCATAAACTTGGTATCCCTGGAATCCTTGGGCCAAGACGAATCCAACGCACCCTATGACGTCATTTTCCGCCAGGGTAGTTTTCCCGCCATTTTGAATTTTGTAAAATTCAATAAAAATGCTATTTTTCCCGCAATTTTTGACCAATTCGCCCGAAACTTGGTATATAGTATCTCTGGACTGAGCTACACATGGGGTCTCAAGGAATATTAGATATCTTTTATCGTTTTGCCGTGACAGCCAATCAAAATTGTCGTAAAAGTGGCAAAACAGGAAGTGAGGTCATATCTCAGTAACCGTTTGTCGAATTAGGTTGGGATTTTGTACACACATAGTAGTCCATCCCATGACCTACCACAAACAAAATCAGAACCCCAGCTCAAACTCTGTAGCGCCACCAGCAGGTCAAAATTTTAGCTACATTTTTGCCTGTAGCTTTTAAATCATATGCACGATGTAAAATATATTATTATCACTAGAATCCTTGGGTCAAGCCGAATTCAACGCACTATATGAAGTTATGTCAACGCAGAAGGGAAATTCCGCCATTTTGAATTTTGTAAAATTCACTCTAAGTCTATGGTAGCCCATAGAACCATACATAGAAAAATGCTGTAAATTGGCACACATATTTGAGGCAGCATCAACATTACCCACAGCGAGTTATAGGTCCCCAGCCCCAATACTCTAGCGCCACCAGCAGGTGAAAGTCGCAGGTACATTTCTGCTTGTAACTTTTGAACCGCTGGATCAATTTTCATAAACTTGGTATCCCTGGAATCCTTGGGCCAAGACGAATCCAACGCACCCTATGACGTCATTTTCTGCCTAGATAGTTTTCCCGCCATTTTGAATTTTGTAAAATTCAATAAAAATGCTATTTTTCCCGCAATTTTTGACCATTTCGCCCGAAATTCGGTATATTGTATCTCTGTACTGAGGTTTGTATGGGGTCTCAAGAAATATTAGATATATTTTATCGTTTAGCCGTGACAGCCAATCTTAAATGTTGTAAAAGTGGCAAAACAGGAAGTGAGGTCATATCTCAGCAACCCTTTGTCGGTTTCGGCTAGGATTTTTCACACACATAGATGTCCATCTTATAACCTACTGAAAAAAAATTCAGACCCCCAGCTCAAACTCTGTAGCGCCACCAACAGGTCAAAAGTTTAGCTACATTTTTGCCTGTAGCTTTTAAACCATGTGCACAATGTAAAATATATTATTATCACTAGAATCCTTGGGCCAAGCCGAATCCAACGCACTATATAACGTTATGTAAACACAGAAGGGAAATTCCGCCATTTTGAATTTTGTAAATTTCAATAAAATGCTACTTGTCACACAATTTTTGTCAGAATGACCAGCAAAAAGGTACACATCATCTTCAGACTGATAGGCATTAGGGTATCCAAAGAATTTTTGATACCTCTTATCGTTTGGAGGTGACAGCCAATCAAAATTGTCGTAAAAGTGGCAAAACAGGAAGTGAGGTCATATCTCAGCAACCGTTTGTCAGATTCTTTTAGCTATTTTTTGCACACATACTAGTCAATCCCATGACCTCCCACAAAAAAATCCAGATTCCCAGCTCAAACTCTCTAGCGCCACCAACAGGTAACAGGAAGTGAGCTTATATTTGTCAGCCCTTTAAGGGATTCAAAATAAACTTGGTTCATGTGAGCACACTCCCCTCCAAGGAATGCACACCAACATTGGCGAGATTTGGGCCAAAGGGGGCGCTGCAGTTCCTTCTGTTGCCGTGGCAACTTTGGCAAGTTTACTGCTTGGCCCCGCATTGCTGCTTGCAGCTATATTTTTCTATTCATTTCTTGTAGTATTGATATTAACTCTTGTGTAAACTGTCTGATGATGATATTTATTATTTTCCATTTATTTTCCCTTTTTAATGCATTTATTACTTCTGTTTACCCCCTTGTGGCATTTAGCATGACTATACATTGTCATTAGTGCTGATGATAGGATGTCTCCATCCATATACCATAGCCTGTATTCAAGCTTGGTTGTAAAGGCCTACCACCAGTCTTCCATGTACGTTGTCTTACAGTATTTCTCAATTGGTTTTGTACATTTCTCGAATCTCTCTCGCAATTTGCAAAACATAATATTAATTCTCAAACCAGCTTTAACAAATGACAAAACACGGTGGATAACCTGCAAAACCGAGTCTCTTGCTCAAAACCCTTATTTGTCTTTCAAAACCAAGTTTTTTTGTCAATAAACGTATCAGCGCCAGCAGAATGGTTAGTCATTGTGTCATAGTGTATGGACAAGCTAGTCAAATCAATTTCTCATGTTGTCAATTGAATAGTACACTCTTGAGGATCTTTTCTGAAGCGAAATGCTGTTTAGATTGGATGGGAAATGTTGTAAATTCAGTTTAATATTACATTGATCAGATAAGATTGAGATAGTTTCATGCATTCAGTGACAAAGCTTTTTGAGTGATATGACAAAAGCATTTGATAATGTACGAAATCACTGAGAATTGTACACAGCCATGGCATGGTGGACGAGAGCATTTGCTATATGCCGAAAACAATGAGAAACTGATTTGACCATGTGCACAGGTAACACCAGGAAGTCACAATTGAACAAAGACTTTTGAGAATCATTATTCTGTTGTGAGAAATGTACAAAACCAATTGAGAAAAACTGTAACTATATAAGGGTGCATGGCCGTAACTACCTTTGAGGACACAGAGGTCATGTCCTCAGTATTTTTTTCAGAAATGTCAATTTTATCTACGATGTACATTGATCTATGATTAACAATGATAAACTCAGTCTGTATAAGCCACCCCCATTATCCTCAATTTAAGAGTTTGACTGAAGAATTTGATTCTAAATGTACAGTATGCAGTACAGCACGCAGTTTTTGACCTCAGTATTTGAAAATGTCTTGTTACGGCCCTGTAAGAGTGTGTATTTATTTTCAATGTTTGCACTGAGGATGGTCTGTCTGGGACTGAAACATTTGCACTTCTCATTTTGGTAGCACTTTAATTTATTTTCTAAGTAGGCTATGCAATAGAAGTACACGATTGCATCAGCATTCAGGTGTGCGAGTTCCCCTTACTTACATGGCCCATGGCCAAGGCCAGAGCTACAGTCGTGACTTGTGAGTATTAGCAAAATGCCTTGAAAAAGCAAAGTACACCTTGGCACTGAGGAACTGTTTAATCACCTCCGCCAAGGAGGTTATGTTTTCAGTTGCGTTGGTCTACGTCTGAAAGTCTGCAAGTATTGTTAAAAAGTACATAGTTTAGTTCACTTCTGGTAATTTCTTGATAACGGAAAGAGGCAGAAATAGTAAAACAGATGAATGAATGAATGAATGAATGAATGAATGAATGAATGAAAGAGAGGTATAAATGAAATGAGGATGTATGAAAATTTTGTCTGGTGGCCAGTCGAATGCAGGAGAATCCTCAGTTGTCAAAATGGAAACAGTAAGTTGCAGTTGACTGTTCTGTAGGCCTACATAACACCCCAAATCCATCCCACTAAAATAGGATCCATGCTGTGCTGCGCATTAATGATGTAAGCCCTCTTTCCTCTCAAGGCTCTTTGGTATTAGTGTTGCTATACAGCCTTGGAAATTCTGTAACTTCTGTTTCCTCTTCGCTTCCCCGTGTCTTGAGTTATGGAAGACTTAGAGTTTGTTGTGGGTTGTCCTTGGGATACCCTCACAGAACTCTTGCTCTCCGCCTCGTACTGTCTACTTTTCTCTTTCTCCTTTCCCTTCTGTCTCTCATTAGCTCATTGTTTTGTTACTGTAACCCCTCCTCCATCTACCTTTCCTGGCTCT
>NC_085864.1:31786282-31803782 GCF_034702125.1 Engraulis encrasicolus | reverse complement strand
TCCCCTCTTCTTTACTTCCTTTCTGTCTCCTCTCCTTCCCTTCCCTTGTCCCCTTCCCTCTCGGCAGCACTCTTCTCCTCTCCTCTCTTCCATGCATGTCCATCCATTGCCCTCCCCTCCCCTTTGCTCCTTGCACCTGACCACTATTCTTCTCCTCTTTTCATCTTTACCTTTACCTTTTTTACATTTATTATATCTACTATTTTATTTTATTTTCCCCACCCTGATGACTGTTCCTGTGTTATTTGTGTCTTGAAATGTCCATGTGAGCTCTTGTGTATTTGTGTAATTATGTAAGCTACTGGATACCTGAATTTCCCCCTGGGGATCAATAAAGTTACTCTACTCTACTACTCTACTACTACTATCTCTACCCCTGCCCCCCTTTTTACTCTTCTCCCAGCTTCACAACTCTTCCATCCTCCTCTTCTTTCCTCAACACTATACTTTCTCCTCTCCTCTCATCTCCCTTCTTCTTCTTCAACTCTTCCATTCTCCTCTTCTTTAATCAGCACTACTTCCACCTCTCCTCTCATCTCCCTCTTTCACCACTCTTCTTCAACTCTTCCATCCTCCTCTTCTTTCATCAGCACTATACTTCCACCTCTCCTCTCATCTCCTCTCTTCACCACTCCCTTCTTCTCCTCTCTCACTTCTTCACGGATGTGGTGTCCTCATGGCAACTCCCTGTAGGCCAGCAGACGGTCATCTAAGGATTAGGAAGAGGAGTGTCCACGTCAGACCTGTCAATGAAGACGGTGCTGTAATGGACAATGATTTAAGCTTCTCTGTGTGTGTATGTGTGTGTGTGTGTGTGTGTGTGTGTGCGTGCGTGCGTGCGTGCGTGCGTGCGTGCGTGCGTGCTCGTGTGTGTGTGCGCGTGTCTGCGCGTGTCTGCGCGTGTCTGCGCGTGTGTACTCGAGTGTCTGTGTGTGTGCGTGCGTGCGTGTGTGTGTGTGTGTGTGTGTGTACTGTGTAGTCATCAGCAAACCTTTGCTTGATGAGGCCAGGTCCTCCTCTTGTCCATAGGAAATGAGCCTTGGCACAGGCCAGGGATTTGCGATGATGGGTGTGGACAGCATTCAAAGAAGATTTCAGCAAGTTGACACATACACACACAATCACATACAGTGTGTGTGTGTGTGTGTGTGTGTGTGTGTGTGTGTGTGTGTGTGTGTGTGTGTGTGTGTGTGTGTGTGTGTGTGTGTGTGTGTGTGTGTGTGTCTGTGTCTGTGTCTGTGTCTGTGTGTCTGTGTGTCTTTGAATGTGACTATAGAAAAGGGTAATAATCTGACATTAAGAGAGGATATATCATTAATGTGCATTTCACACCAATCAACCTTTCATTCCTATCATGTGGGCCTCTCCCGTTGATGCCCATTTTATTCTAATTCAAATAAAGAATGCTGAGCTTCACCCAGTTCAATCCCATCCTAACCCTACCCTGTCAGTAAGAAAAGTTTTTGCTCTTTTTAGTTTTCTCTTAAACAATAACATAGCCTAGAAAGTCTGTCTTAAAGGACCTCAATTACACGTAAGTACACATAAGTAAAGCCCAAATTATAGAAGCACACAGACGCACACACACACACGCGCGCGCGCACACACACACACACACACACACACACACACACACACACACACACACACACACACACACACACACACACACACACACACACACACACACACAGCACCTTAATATCTTTGTTGGGCCCTCCCATTGACTTCCATTCATATTAACCCTAACAATAGCTAAAGAATGCTAAACTGTACCCAAAACAAAACAATCCTTAACCCTAACCTGTCAGGAAATGTTTTCACACTTTTACTTTTACCTATAACAACAAAGCTACTCAAAACATGTGGGGTCCAGGTCTGTACAGTGCACACACACACGGAGTGAAAAAGACATTCCCAAAAACGCTCTCTATGAAGTAGCTACTCACACCTCCCTCGTGTCTCCCCCGTCCTCACGAGAGGGGGGAAAAATCCCTGATTAGAGATAGTCACACCTGGAGTGTTGACATTAATCTGTTTAAATGCACAGCATCAAGGCAATTAAATAATCTCTTTCAACGCTCAGCACCAGGGCATTAAATAATCTCTCCTGAGTCTTTTAGAGGGGTTCCTAAAAAGCCCACTGCCTCTTCTGTCACTCCCTGTACTGCTTCTCTTAAGACCTCCTCTTCACAAAATGCTCTCTCTCTATCTATCTCTCTCTCTATCTCTCTCTCTCTCTCTCACTCTCTATCTCTCTCTAATCAATGTGCGCTCTCTGTTTCTCTGTTCTTTTCCCATCCCCTCTCTGTCACTGGCCTGTCTTATTCTTCTTTCAAGTCAATCCACAGTCTCTCTCTCTCTCTCTCTCTCTAAATGTTCTCTGCCTCCCTCTTGCCTATTCCACTACTACCACCGTGCATTGCTCTGATATGCTACTATGTGCCCCTCTCCTTCTTCTCTCTCTCTCTGTCCCCTTAAATGTATCTCTCACTCCCCCTCACATACTGTTTTCAGGCCAAACAGAATGGTGCCGATGCCCGTCCCCACACCTGTTACGTTCAGAACTTAACTGCGTAACTGCGAACCACCCGCGTTCATACTGAGCTTTTGTATGTGACCATTTGTTTCCCCACATGATCCTGCTGGCATCTTCATTGTCATCAAGGTGTGTATTTTTGTTTTTTGGGGTTTTTTTGTTCGCATCGTTAAAGGTACACTGTGCAGGAAATGGCCAAAAATGGGTACTGCAACTATGCTGCTCATTGAAACTGGGTTGCCTGTTGCCAAATTGGATCTTTTCATGAAAGTTTACTAAGTATTAAACTAATATTTTCTTGTATGGCTCAAGTATGGTCCGCCATTTTTGAATTTCCAGAAACAGTCATTTTTAGCTGCAAAAATGACTTTTTCTGGAAATTCAAAATGGCGGACCATGGAGAATATCCCCCTTTTCAGTTTTCACGTATGAAAAGTGCAATTTTTCCAGTCATAATGAATATTTAGAATGTGATGGTGGTGGTAAGTATTCATGAAAAAGGTAACATTAGTAAACTAGAAATGCATTCTCACAGAAAATGCTGGAAGCGGGCTTGCCTTTTGGGGCAGAGATGAAACAAAGTACTATTGAGAAAACAAAGCTAAAAGAAATCTTGGAAAAACTCCATCCACCCAGTCAGAAGTTATGGGCCAAACAATTCAGCCATCTTGGATTCAGCCATCTTGAAAGTGTTGTAGCTCTGCGTTTTGGGGATATACTAAATGACATACATGGTATTTTAAGTTGGCTAAGGAACACTGCATATGATAAAATTTTGAAAATCAACATGGCTTCGAGCGGGATTAGAACTCACAACCTCCATATCTGTAATCCAACCCCTTTGCCATTGATATTAAATGACATACAATACATGATATTTGAAGTTGGCTAAGGAACACTGCATATGATATCATTTTGAAAATCAACATGGCTTCGACTGGGGTTCGAACCTCCAACCCCCATATCCCTAATTCAGCACATTTGCCATTCATACTAAATGACATACATGGCATTTTAAGTTGGCCAAGGAACACTGCATATGATATAATTTTGAAAATCAACATGGCTTTGACTGGGATTCGAACCCCCAACCTCCATATCTGTAATCCAGCACATTTGCCATGCATACTAAATGACATACATGCAGGGCTCTAAATTAACTTTTTCCACCACCAGCCAATTTGGCTAGTGGACATTTTTTCTTACCAGCCAAACAGAAGTTCAACTAGCCATTTTTTTAATCTCGCCAAAATAAACTATGCATTAGGCTAGTTATTTTTTTTCTAATTAAATGGTCATTTTGTCCAACTGTTTCTACAACACAGATACACTAGGCCTGCATAGGCTACTATATTAAAAAATAATGAAAAATATATATAGCCTAGGCCTATAATATGCTTAATTATTATGTAGGCACATAATAATTAAGCATATTATAGGCCTAGGCTATATATTTTTTCATTATTTTTTAACTTCTGCTTTATTTTTTACTTTCATTACTTAGGCCTAATTAATTTGATTAGTTTTTGTTCAATTCCTCTGAAAACAGCTGAATCACATCGCACAAGTCACTCACATAACAGACCTTTAACATAGGCCTACAGTAACCAAGCACACAGCCAAACACTACAAAACCTCACATACGCACACCCCAAGGGAGGAGAGATGAGAGGAAAAGGAGAGGAGAGAGGAGGAGCTCTTCTCTACCATGCGCAACAAAATGACAAGAAGCCTAGTTTAATTAAAAGTAAATATCTCGGGAATCTTCGCTTCCTTTGTTACTTCCACAGCTTCGTCGTTGGTTGCTTTTTTTTTCTTTCCGATGGCGTGGGCTTTCCAACTTAGTTGCGCCACGACTCTGAACATTTCAGAAGACAACTGAACTGACAGCTACGGTCACACTACTCTGACAGTCGGCTCTCCTCCTCTGCCCTGGTCGCTATTTCGTTCCACAACCACTCATTTTTAACGTCACTATTTACAATTAGGCCTACTACTAGCATTCACCAACACACAGAACCTTGCTCTAACCCCCGCCACATTCTCATCACTCGCACAAAACATAGTCTACACACAACAGAAGTAGCGCTATGCATAATCTGCGTAAGTCCTGTTATTGAAACGGTCAGGGTTTCGCTGCTTCAAAAATGCAGCCTGTTCAAGGTTCATATAGCAGTAGTGACGTTAAAAGGGTTGTAGCGAAAGCGACGAGAGCATAGGAGGAGAGCTGCCTGTCAGAATAGTGTGAGCGCAGCTTAGCTGACAGAAGGCTGGTCGTCTGAAATGTTTTCAATCCTGTCGCGCGCAACAGCATGGAGTTGACTCTCGATGCACTGGAAAGCCCACGGTGGGAGGCTACGTCGTGACGCTAGTGTCCATGGGTAATGTAGGAAATCTCGCCCTATAACGTTCGTCAGAGCAGCGGTTTACCGATCATAAGCTACTGTACTCGGGCGCTACTAGCCAAATTGGCGGGTAGGTATTTTTTTCTACTAGCCAAAATGGATTTTCACCCGTGTTTGGCGTGTTGGCGTGTGTTAATTTAGAGCCCTGCATAGATGGTATTTTAAGTTGGCTAAGGAACACTGCATATGATATAATTTTGAAAATCAACATGGCTTTGACTGGGTTTCGAACCCCCAACCTCAATATCTGTAATTCAGCACATTTGCCATCCATACTAAATGATATACATGGCATTTTAAGTCGGCCAAGGAACGCTGCATATGATATAATTTAGAAAATCTACATGGCTTCGGGTGGGATTCGAACCCTCAACCTCCATCCCTCCAATGCAGCGGCATGCATCACCACCAAGCCAAGCAGCTAATTGTCATGCATAGTCCAGCAAGACTATATTACATTGCATTGCAGAGCTGAACAATAGACTTCTAGAATGGTTGCTCGCACCTGCTCGTTAAGAATAGAATCTTGAGACAGTGACAGTTGAAATGGAACACTTCATTGGCTGCACCTGTTGTGATTGACTGAAAGACAGTTAGTATTGAGCTCTAGACAGGGGAGAGGATGAGAATGAGTTTTTTGTCTTTACAACATCGTTGTAAAAAAACTAAAAGGAGTTGGCACGTGTCCTTTTCACAGATCGGAGTCATGCTTGTGATCTCTCTAACAGTCTTTGAATGAAGTTTATAGGTTACATTTTTCAGGCACAAATGGACCTCCGTGTGGGACATGCGCTGATCTCTTGAAAAATGCACTTTTCGAAAGAATGGGATTCTCCATAGAGCCAGGCCTGTTTTTTTTACAAACCTGCCATTTAAAAAGTATTGGGAGTTGGGAGATGAAACTTTCACAATTTGGAGACATCCCATAGAGCTCGCTAACAACGCGTCAACTAAACTTCTAGGTGAAAGTGTTGATGTTTTATGACCGAAAAAGCCTCCTACACTCTAATCTCTAGAGTGGCGGAACTTTGGTTCATGAAGGTTCCACCATAGTTTTCAATGGAGACCCAGGCTTTAACAAAATCGCCAAAAACGGGAAAACGACAAGAGACACGGAGAAGCCTATAACGATACGCGATCTCCAAGCCGAGCCGGTCGTTTTAGTGTTTGAACGGTGTCTCTATCTCGAAAGGCCTAGGAGGAGATCCATTTTCTATTTTTACTGCCCCTGCACAAGACCAAGCTATAATAATAAATAATAACTAGAAATGCATTCTCACAGAAAATGCTGGAAGCGGGCTTGCCTTTTGGGGCAGAGATGAAACAAAGTACTATTGAGAAAACAAAGCTAAAAGAAATCTTGGAAAAACTCCATCCACCCAGTCAGAAGTTATGGGCCAAACAATTCAGCCATCTTGGATTCAGCCATCTTGAAAGTGTTGTAGCTCTGCGTTTTGGGGATATACTAAATGACATACATGGTATTTTAAGTTGGCTAAGGAACACTGCATATGATATAATTTTGAAAATCAACATGGCTTCGAGCGGGATTAGAACTCACAACCTCCATATCTGTAATCCAACCCCTTTGCCATTGATATTAAATGACATACGATACATGATATTTGAAGTTGGCTAAGGAACACTGCATATGATATCATTTTGAAAATCAACATGGCTTCGACTGGGGTTCGAACCTCCAACCCCCATATCCCTAATTCAGCACATTTGCCATTCATACTAAATGACATACATGGCATTTTAAGTTGGCCAAGGAACACTGCATATGATATAATTTTGAAAATCAACATGGCTTTGACTGGGATTCGAACCCCCAACTTCCATATCTGTAATCCAGCACATTTGCCATGCATACTAAATGACATACATGGCATTTTAGGTTGGTCAAGGAACACTGCATATGATATAATTTTGAAAATCAACATGGCTTTGATTGGGTTTCGAACCCCCAACCTCAATATCTGTAATTCAGCACATTTGCCGTCCATACTAAATGATATACATGGCATTTTAAGTCGGCCAAGGAACGCTGCATATGATATAATTTAGAAAATCAACATGGCTTCGGATGGGTTTCGAACCCTCAACCTCCATATCTCTAATGCAGCGGCATGCATTACCACTAAGCCAAGCAGCTAATTGTCATGCATAGTCCAGCAAGACTATATTACATTGCATTGCAGAGCTGAACAATAGACTTCTAGAATGCTTGCTCGCACCTGCTCGTTAAGAATGGAATCTTGAGACAGTGACAGTTGAAATGGAATCCTTCACTGGCTGCACCTGTTGTGATTGACTGAAAGACAGTTAGTATTGAGCTCTAAACTGGGGAGAAAATGAGAATGATTTTTTTGTCTTTACAACATCGTTGTAAAAAAACTAAAAGGAGTTGGCACGTGTCCTTTTCACAGTTCGGAGTCATGCTTGTGATCTCTCTAACAGTCTTTGAATGAAGTTTATAGGTTAAATTTTTCAGGCACAAATGGACCTCCGTGTGGGACATGCGCTGATCTCTTGAAAAATGCCCTTTTCGAAAGACTGGGATTCTCCATAGAGCCAGGCCTGTTTTTTTTACAAACCTGCCATTTAAAAAGTATTGGGATTTGGGAGATGAAACTTTGACAATTTGGAGACATCCCATAGAGCTCGCTAACAACGCGTCAACTAAACTTCTAGGTGAAAGTGTTGATGTTTTATGACCGAAAAAGCCTCCTACACTCTAATCTCTAGAGTGGCGGAACCTTGGTTCATGGAGGTTCCACCACTGTTTCCAATGGGGACCCAGGCTTTAACAAAATCGCCAAAAACGGGAAAACGACAAGAGACACGGAGAAGCCTATAACTATACGCGATCTCCAAGCCGAGCCGGTCGTTTTAGTGTTTGAACGGTGTCTCTATCTCGAAAGGCCTAGGAGGAGATCCATTTTCTATTTTACTGCTGCCCTGCACAAGACCAACTAGAAATGCATTCTCACAGAAAATGCTGGAAGCGGGCTTGCCTTTTGGGGCAGAGATGAAACAAAGTACTATTGAGAAAACAAAGCTAAAAGAAATCTTGGAAAAACTCCATCCACCCAGTCAGAAGTTATGGGCCAAACAATTCAGCCATCTTGGATTCAGCCATCTTGAAAGTGTTGTAGCTCTGCGTTTTGGGGATATACTAAATGACATACATGGTATTTTAAGTTGGCTAAGGAACACTGCATAATAAAATTTTGAAAATCAACATGGCTTCGAGCGGGATTAGAACTCACAACCTCCATATCTGTAATCCAACCCCTTTGCCATTGATATTAAATGACATACAATACATGATATTTGAAGTTGGCTAAGGAACAGTGCATATGATATCATTTTGAAAATCAACATGGCTTCGACTGGGGTTCGAACCTCCAACCCCCATATCCCTAATTCAGCACATTTGCCATTCATACTAAATGACATACATGGCATTTTAAGTTGGCCAAGGAACACTGCATATGATATAATTTTGAAAATCAACATGGCTTTGACTGGGATTCGAACCCCCAACCTCCATATCTGTAATCCAGCACATTTGCCATGCATACTAAATGACATACATGGCATTTTAAGTTGGCCAAGGAACACTGCATATGATATAATTTTGAAAATCAACATGGCTTTGACTGGGTTTCGAACCCCCAACCTCAATATCTGTAATTCAGCACATTTGCCATCCATACTAAATGATATACATGGCATTTTAAGTCGGCCAAGGAACGTTGCATATGATATAATTTAGAAAATCAACATGGCTTCGGGTGGGATTCGAACCCTCAACCTCCATCTCTCTAATGCAGCGGCATGCATTACCACTGAGCCAAGCAGCTAATTGTCATGCATAGTCCAGCAAGACTATATTATATTGCATTGCAGAGCTGAACAATAGACTTCTAGAATGCTTGCTCGCACCTGCTCGTTAAGAATAGAATCTTGAGACAGTGACAGTTGAAATGGAACTCTTCACTGGCTGCACCTGTTGTGATTGACTGAAAGACATTTAGTATTGAGCTCTAAACTGGGGAGAAAATGAGAATGAGTTTTTTGTCTTTACAACATCGTTGTAAAAAAACTAAAAGGAGTTGGCACGTGTCCTTTTCACAGATCGGAGTCATGCTTGTGATCTCTCTAACAGTCTTTGAATGAAGTTTATAGGTTAATTTTTTCAGGCACAAATGGACCTCCGTGTGGGACATGCGCTGATCTCTTGAAAAATGCACTTTTCCAAAGACTGGGATTCTCCATAGAGCCAGGTCTGTTTTTTTTACAAACCTGCCATTTAAAAAGTATTGGGAGTTGGGAGATGAAACTTTCACAATTTGGAGACATCCCATAGAGCTCGCTAACAACGCGTCAACTAAACTTCTAGGTGAAAGTGTTGATGTTTTATGACCGAAAAAGCCTCCTACACTCTAATCTTTAGAGTGGCGGAACTTTGGTTCATGGAGGTTCCACCACTGTTTTCAATGGAGACCCAGGCTTTCACAAAATCGCCAAAAACGGGAAAACGACAAGAGACACGGAGAAGCCTATAACTATACGCGATCTCCAAGCCGAGCCGGTCGTTTTAGTGTTTGAACGGTGTCTCTATCTCGAAAGGCCTAGGAGGAGATCCATTTTCTATTTTTACTGCCCCTGCACAAGACCAAGATATAACTAGAAATGCATTCTCACAGAAAATGCTGGAAGCGGGCTTGCCTTTTGGGGCAGAGATGAAACAAAGTACTATTGAGAAAACAAAGCTAAAAGAAATCTTGGAAAAACTCCATCCACCCAGTCAGAAGTTATGGGCCAAACAATTCAGCCATCTTGGATTCAGCCATCTTGAAAGTGTTGTAGCTCTGCGTTTTGGGGATATACTAAATGACATACATGGTATTTTAAGTTGGCTAAGGAACACTGCATATGATATAATTTTGAAAATCAACATGGCTTCGAGCGGGATTAGAACTCACAACCTCCATATCTGTAATCCAACCCCTTTGCCATTGATATTAAATGACATTCAATACATGATATTTGAAGTTGGCTAAGGAACACTGCATATGATATCATTTTGAAAATCAACATGGCTTCGACTGGGGTTCGAACCTCCAACCCCCATATCCCTAATTCAGCACATTTGCCATTCATACTAAATGACATACATGGCATTTTAAGTTGGCCAAGGAACACTGCATATGATATAATTTTGAAAATCAACATGGCTTTGACTGGGATTCGAACCCCCAACCTCCATATCTGTAATCCAGCACATTTGCCATGCATACTAAATGACATACATGGCATTTTAAGTTGGCCAAGGAACACTGCATATGATATAATTTTGAAAATCAACATGGCTTTGACTGGGTTTCGAACCCCCAACCTCAATATCTATAATTCAGCACTTTTGCCATCCATACTAAATGATATACATGGCATTTTAAGTCGACCAAGGAACGCTGCATATGATATAATTTAGAAAATCAACATGGCTTTGACTGGGATTCGAACCCCCAACCTCCATATCTGTAATCCAGCACATTTGCCATGCATACTAAATGATATACATGGCATTTTAAGTCGGCCAAGGAACGCTGCATATGATATAATTTAGAAAATCAACATGGCTTTGACTGGGATTCGAACCCCCAACCTCCATATCTGTAATCCAACACATTTGCCATGCATACTAAATGACATACATGGCATTTTAAGTTGGCCAAGGAACACTGCATATGATATATAATTTTGAAAATCAACATGGCTTTGACTGGGTTTCGAACCCCCAACCTCAATATCTGTAATTCAGCACATTTGCCATCCATACTAAATGATATACATGGCATTTGAAGTCGGCCAAGGAACGCTGCATATGATATAATTTAGAAAATCAACATGGCTTCGGATGGGATTCGAACCCTCAACCTCCATATCTCTATTGCAGCGGCATGCATTACCACTAAGCCAAGCAGCTAGCTGTCATACACAGTCCAGCAAGACTATATTACATTGCATTGCAGAGCTAAACAATAGACTTCTAGAATGGCTGCTCGCACCTGCTCGTTAAGAATAGAATCTTGAGACAGTGGCAGTTAAGATGGAATCCTTCATTGGGAGCACCTGTTCTGATACTAACTGACAGTTAGTATTGAGCCTTTAACAGGGGAGAAAATGAGAATGAGTTTTTTGTCTTTACAACATCGTTGTAAAAAAACTAAAAGGAGTTGGCACGTGTCCTTTTCACAGATCGGAGTCATGCTTGTGATCTCTCTAACAGTCTTTGAATGAAGTTTATAGGTTAAATTTTTCAGGCACAAATGGACCTCCGTGTGGGACATGCGCTGATCTCTTGAAAAATGCACTTTTTCAAAGACTGGGATTCTCCATAGAGCCAGGTCTGTTTTTTTTACAAACCTGCCATTTAAAAAGTATTGGGAGTTGGGAGATGAAACTTTCACAATTTGGAGACATCCCATAGAGCTCGCTAACAACGCGTCAACTGAACTTCTAGGTGAAAGTGTTGATGTTTTATGACCGAAAAAGCCTCCTACACTCTAATCTTTAGAGTGGCGGAACTTTGATTCATGGAGGTTCCACCACTGTTTTCAATGGGAACCCAGGCTTTTCACAAAATCGCCAAAAACGGGAAAACGACAAGAGACACGGAGAAGCCTATAACTATACGCGATCTCCAAGCCGAGCCGGTCGTTTTAGTGTTTGAACGGTGTCTCTATCTCGAAAGGTCTAGGAGGAGATCCCTGCACAAGAACGATAATAATAATAAGAAACAGGACTTAGAGATTACTATAAACGGGCCTTGCTCTGCAAGGGCCATGCTCTGCATGGTCCTTGCTCCGCAAGCCCGCTTAATAAGAAACAGGACTTAGAGATTACTATAATCGGGCCTTGCTCTGCAAGAGCTCTGCTCTTGCTCCGCAAGCCCGCTTAATAAAACAGGACTTAGAGATTACTATAAACGGGCCTTGCTCTGCAAGGGCCATGCTCTGCATGGTCCTTGCTCCGCAAGCCCGCTTAATGAGTTGCATGAATACGCCAACTGGTTAGAGATTAGGTGCGGAAATGGGAATCGGCACAGACGGTTTTTGGTTGGCCTGAATGCACCTACACATGCTCCCTTTCTCCCCCACTCTTTGCAGTTCAGCATACATGCGTGTGTGTGCACATGTGTCTGTGTGTGTGTGTGTGCGTGTGTGTGTGTGCATTCGTGCGTGTGTGTGTGTGTGTGTGTGTGTGTGTGTGTGTGTGTGTGTGTGTGTGTGTGTGCGTGCGTTCGTGCGTGCGTGTGTGTGTGTGTGTGCGTGTGTGTGTGTGTGTGAGTGCATGTGTCTGTGTGTGTGTGCATAACAAGTGTGTGTGTGTGAATGAGCTAAAGAACAGTCGAGTTGCACACGTGTGACTGCAGCAGTGGCGGGCTCCTTGCAAAACTAAACTTTCTTCTAGAGGTCGTAATTCAATTGTTGGTGTCAAGTCCCCCGGTGGCTCTTTTTTTGTTTCCCCCACGTCTTTAATTAATTCCATTTCTACATTTCGCCGCCTCTCCGCCTCATTGGCTTCTATGGTTCACAGCGGCCCCTTAGCGTAAAGGAGGGCCCTTAAATATAGATTATGGATGAGCCAAGAGGGGAGGGGGGGAGGAGAGGCGAGGGGAGGGGAGGGGAGGGCCCCCACCACCACACTTTTTAAATTTCTATATAGCCAGCCTCGTCTATTATTTAAGCACTAGTTTTAATATTCATCTCCAGATGAAAGGACTCTGTCTGAGAAGGAGGAGGAGGAGGAGATAGGGAAAAAACGAAGCAGGTTGTGCTGGAGTAGAGAGAGAGAGAGAGAGAGAGAGAGAGAGAGAGAGATCCCATCCTCTCATCCCTTATTAGTGCATATAGTGTCCTTATGAGGCAGCTTGTGCTTGATGAGGCAGCCCTCGTACTCCTCTGATGGGAGAGCAGCGGTCTCTCTCTCACTCTAATACGGTACGTGCCCTAATCTAATCTGTACTCCTCACCCCCTCCCCCTCTCTCTCCCCTCGGTTTATTCAAACTTCCCCACATTCAAACACACACACACACACACACACACACACACACACACACACACACACACACACACACACACACACCTCTCCCCTAATCTCCCTTGTCAAAGACCCACACACGCACATGCATCTCATCTCACTTGTGTGTCATTCCAGCAAGATCAGTTCAATATTAAGCTTTATGGAGTTTGAGATAGCATGCTGCATTGTCATAGCCTGGGAGCATCAGAACAGAAGGGCACTATCATTGCCATGTTCAATCGGTGTGTTTAATGATTTATATATGGCCTTCCAGTGGCTCTCTTGTCATTTGCATTTTACATTCCTCCCGTCCTGAGGGGAAAGTGGATGGAATGACAGTGTGTTTTAAAGGATGGATGATTTTTTTGGGGGGGCTATTATTGCTTTTAGTTGTTAACATTTTTACTTCTTAATAATGCTGCTGCATGGCATATCTCGTCTCTGTCTCTCTCTCTCATTTTATTTTTTTATGCTACTACGCTATTTTTTATGCTCCCTCCAAAACATCCCTGCCTCCCTCCACACTGCTGTCCATAATGCAGTCATTCACTGTCCCACTTGCCTCTTTTCATTGCATACCGCCCCCACTGGACTAAAAACTGATAGACTAACATCTTTTTATATAAGGCTATAAAATATAAAAATGAATATCTTGTTAAATACTTGTGTAATTGCTTCCCTTTCCCCCTAGATAGCCTCTAATAGCTGCTGTGTGTGTGAGTCAGCAAAGTTTGTCTCTTTATCATTTTTCTCTGTGTGTTGCGCCTCCTGCCCTGTTCTCAGGGGATTCTTCTTACTGTAAACTGAGTTTCTGGCGTCCTCTGTGTGATGTGGAACGCTTTTGTCAGCAGCATTGTTATCAGAGATGGAAATGTGCCAACTTATTGTTGTGGTGAAATGGAGGGCGCTTCATTTCAGCAAACAAGCTCCCAGCAGCATTGCATTGCCCACATGCATTTGTTTGTTCGGCCTGTGTGTGTGTGTGTGTGTGTGTGTGTGTGTGTGTGTGTGTGTGTGTGTGTGTGTGTGTGTGTGTGTGTGTGTGTGTGTGTGTGTGTGCGCGTGCGTGCGTGCGTGCGTGCGTGCGCGTTTGTGTGAGTGTATGTGCCAGTGAGCATTTTTCAGGGTAAAGTGTGTGGTTTTTGTAAATGTGTATGTTTGTGGGGGGATGCTTTTTGTGTCCTCCTCTTTCCATGGCTGCGTGTATGGGATATTTTTTTCTTTTCTGCTTTTTGCCTGTTTTTTTTTAATGGTCACTGAATTTTTCATGAATTAGACGCCACTGCATAATCGTGAACCGCCGAGGACTTCTGTGTGCTTCACCCTGTTCAACTCCCAGATCAGCATAGCTCAATTATAAAGTTCCACTTTTCAAACCTTTCAATGTCATACGCCATAGATGTGTTTTCTATTTCTTGACACATTGGCAGTAATCTGACAAGTATTTGTGACTGAGTGGTTGTTAGCATCCTGGGTCTAGAGTTAGTAGCAATGCTTTACTTTTAGCTTGAAGCTTAGGAAGGATATGTTCCAATATGCGACCTTGCGTCCTCCACTTGTGCTTGTGGCCTCGAACCAGGAAGTAATAGGGGCCTGCGCGGTGATGACATCCCTGACAACAGCATTATATTTCAATATCTCGCAAAAGCTCAATTGTAAAGTAATTTGCTCATTTGCAAACTGGATGATGAATGAAGAATAGAGCCCCAAAAATTGTTTTGGCTAGGCTGACAGCGAGGAAACTTAATTGTTTTCTCCTCGGAGGCAGAGCATCACATGAGGCCACAAGTAAAAGAGGAGGACACTAGGTTGCATAATGGAATACACCCTTAGAC
This sequence comes from Engraulis encrasicolus, assembly GCF_034702125.1. Lineage (NCBI taxonomy): Eukaryota > Metazoa > Chordata > Actinopteri > Clupeiformes > Engraulidae > Engraulis > Engraulis encrasicolus. The sequence continues at coordinate 31,788,902 of NC_085864.1, read as the reverse complement.
TCAGGGTTACAGTGCTGATTTGGGAAAATACACCCGTCAGCAGTGTTGTGCGTGAACGCGTTCCAAAGAACGCGTTCATTGAACACGCTCATTGAACATGCTCATTTTTTTTGTGAATGTTGAACTGAGCACAACACATTTTTTAATAAAGAACTTGAACGTGAATTAGTTCACTATAAATGAACGTTGGAATTTAATTTCCATTGAAAGCTGAGTGACATCTGTTTTCTCTTTTGAAACGCAACGAGAGAAAGTTCCCCCCTTCTGTAGGCCTACTCTCACTGGTGCTGCTTGTATCATCAGCCCCATACGACTTGTGTTGCTGTCGACCAACATTGAGGAAGCATGTGAGCGAGAACTTGTTGTCACGATGTGGGTGTTATTAAATACGGCGTATTTTAAGTCGGCCACAAATATGAACGAAACGATGAGCTCGCACCAGTTTGCTCTACTAACACACCACGTGTGAGGAGTGGGAGGACAGGCAGTGAGGAGGAGCTGAAGTGGGGACCTGTGCAAACTTGTGTAGAGGTGTGAGACAAGACTCATATACACACGTGAGTGAGTTGTTGACCAACCAGTTCATGGGTGCGTGACCTCGGAGGCAGTCTGCAGACGAGCGTTGAAGGGGATAAGCAACTGCAGAGGTTGCAAGATCTGACTGCAGTTGCATTCATCCCGCGATAGTTTGACACCACATGGCCTACACAGTTTCCTTCAAAATATATAGGCCTAGGCCTATATACAGTATTTGTGCATTTGACTTTTGCCTTCATTAGGCCTACCTTCATTCAAGAGTTTTGCTCATGTAAATTAATTCATACACAAACAGATAGGCTATATAATATAACAAAGTTATATATAAATATTTCATATATATATATGAATATATTTTTTTGTAACACTTTATTTTAGGGATACATCTATTAGCACTATACATACAATGTGCCTGTATAAGTAACTTGTAAGGCATGTACAAAGCAAAATCAAACATTTGTTAGGCAAGTATTCACAAATGTCTTGTTCATGCACAATAAGGGATTTATTACCAATTTCACCTTAGTAAGGACCTAGTAGGCCTTAGCGTTTGCTTAGTACATACCTTACAAGTTACTTATGCAGGCATTAACATTGTATGTATTAGTGCTTATAGATGTATCCCTAAAATTAAGTGTTACCATATTATTATTTTTTTCATTTTTTTTAAATGCTAGTAGATTTCATTGCACTAGGCTAGAACTGGTCTACCCTGTCTGTACTGCATGCTGCAAGTTTCATCACCTGGTAAGAAACCCACAATTGCAGTGTCATGAGCAAATGTCTAGTCAGTTTCAAAGAATGTATGATTTCTAGCTTGTCGTGTGAAAAAAGTATTTATTTGAATATCTCCCGCTAATGAAAATGAACTGAACTTTGAACTAGTTCAGAATTAAAATTGTGAACTTTCTTCTTGAACTGTTCACTTTGAGCATTTATGAACTGAACTTGAACTAGTTCAGAAAAGCTGTGAACTGGCACAACACTGCCCGTCAGGAACATTACTCATGGATCAACGATTTGCTGAACTCAGACTTTTTTCTGGTGTCTTTCTTATAATATTCATTGCAGTCCACAAGCTAAATGCAAAAAAGTTCCAGTGTGAATAATTTCAGTCGCCTGGCAAAATTTAGATTATTGAAAGTTTTAATTCAACACTGCCCTATCTGTGTAAGTGTGATATATTTTATGTATTTCCCCTGATATTTTGAGAGCAACAGAAAAGCAACCAGAGGGTGTGTGGAACTCAAAGCAGGAAGCATTTAAAATACTGCATATGATTTTAGCAAACCAACTCGCAAACAAGCCTGGTGCATAACTTTGCTTTTAACAACTTAATTATGAAGTGTGTGTAAAGTTGCATCCATATTCTTCCCTTTTTATTGGTCATCACCATCCAAGGACACATTCAGGCCGACTGAGAACCATGCCAGTGTCAGTTCCCGCACTTAATCGCGAACTGGCCGTCGTGTTCAGGCCACAGATATTAGCATTCGCGAACCGGAAAGTTGTTTCGCAAGACAAACTGCAAAATACTTGTTTTTTCTCCGCGAACCGTGATGACAACGTGGCCGTTGCACCAGCGAGCACCAGCACTGGCTCCATCCTGGCCTAGCCTGAAAACCCTACAAGAGCTAGCAACAGCTCCACAATTGCCATGTTTTGTCTCTGGCAAATTCCACAGGGCAACATTTCCCAGACTGAATGTGCTCCTGGTCTCCCTGCGACCACACAGTAGTTGTGTGATTTAACATCTTCTACTTAGTATTTGGCAGAGCCGCTGAAAGCTTTGGCTGGGCCCAGGACAAAGTCATCTGAAAGGGCCTCCTCACCCAATACCTACAATGTAATGGAAAGCCAATTTTGGGCCCCCCTCTCAACCAGGACTCCGTTTCTCGATTCTTGCCTTTGCTAACCGTCTTAAGTCGGTCTTGAGTTGGTCGTAAGTTGCTCTTGAGTTGGTCGTAAGTTGCTCTTGAGTTGATCTTCAGTTGGTCTTTAGACGCAAGACCGACCAAAGTCGCGACCAACCTTTGGACGTACGTACGTACGTTCTCGGACACGATGAAGTCTTCGGAAATGC
>NC_085864.1:31773782-31778782 GCF_034702125.1 Engraulis encrasicolus | reverse complement strand
ATAAGAGACAAACTTTGCTGACTCACACACAGCAGATATTAGAGGCTATCTAGGGGGGAAAGTGAAGCAATTATACACATATACAGTATGAAATGAAAAGGATGTTAGTCTATCAGGTTTTACTCCAGTGGGGGCGGTGTGCAATGAAAAGAGGCAAGTGGGACAGTGAAGGACTGCATTATGGACAGCAGTGTGGAGGGAGAGATGGCGTTAAATAAATACAGGCTGATGAGAGAGAGAGAGAGAGAGAGAGAGAGAGAGAGAGAGAGAGAGAGAGAGAGAGAGAGAGAATTATGTCTTATATAAAATACATATTAAGTGTCATATGAAATGTTGTCATCTGCTTTTACTCCAGAGAGGTGATACACAATGACCAAGAGCCAAGGGAGACTAATTAAGTAAAACTGGATTTAAAAGGCAAAGAGTACCCTAAACAGAGACGAGAGAAAGAAGGAAAGAAATGTGAAAAAAAAGACACGGGAGATGTCTGCAGAGGCTGCACCAAGATTATTAAGATTAGAATGTTGGGAACGGCAAGCAAGAACAGCAAATATCATCTTGTGAAGACTTTGTCATTCTGTTACGCCTCCTTGAGGATAAGAGTAATGCAATAAGGGGGGGGGGGGTGGCTCGATGAGCTAAGACGTCATACCATTACACCGGGGACCCGGGTTCGATTCCGACCCGAGGTCATTTCCTGATCCTTCTCAATTTCTCTCCCCCACTCATTTCCTCTCTCTCTCTCTCTCTCTCTCTCTCTCTCTCTCTCTCTCTCTCTCTCTCTCTCTGGCCTCTGTGAAATAATGGCACAAAAAGCCTTTAAACAATCTCAGGCAATAAAAAAAGGAATCGCTGGAAGAGCGCATTAATATGTAATTGCTGTGCACACAGATTGAACATGGCAATGACGATGGCCTTCTATCCGGGTGCTCCCAGGCTATGGTTCTGCATGTACTGCATGTAAAAGGGTATAAAGCACATATTAAAATCATATCATTTGATGGATGACAGAGAGGGAGTGAGATGATTGCATTGACGAAAGAGGTGCAGAGGGCATCAGAAAAAGAGGCCTGAACAAGAAATATGGACAGAAAGATTAATATAAACAAAGAGAAAGGGGAGACTATGCACCCGTAAGTGGTGACAAAACTGACAGAAAGTCATATTTTAGACATATAGACAGCAGCCAGCAGCAGAATATTAGACACATAGACACAGTGCTTCTCAAACCTTTTCAGAACGAGGACCACTTTGTCCCCTCAAAAAAAGTTCTAATTTGACACTGCTAATTTCGATGCAGATCGCTTCACTTTTTATTCACATTTACAAGCCTGTCTTCTTGTGGTAAAAAAACAAGACTTCAGCTATGTTTAACGTTGTAATAACGTTACAAATATAGCATACTGCTAGCTTGTCTTGGAAAAGTAGAAATCCCCTTGTGGACCACCTGATCCCTGTCGAGGACCACACTTTGAGAATCTCTGCACTACACAGAAGCAGTGACACTGCAACATTATTAAGAAGTTGCAGTAGGCTGAAGGCTGAGAGGAGAAATGTTCCTAAAATGGAAAGCGATTCTGAAAGCAGCTGCTATGGAAACCACTGAAGGTGTTGTGAGGGAAGGTTCTGACAACCATGTGACAGCACACGTCATCATGATTGGTACAGTACAGCTGCATTTTCAAGGCACTACAACACCATGCCATGGCCCGTCTCACTCCATAGACAACACAATACAGTAGTACAACAAAGTGCAATGTCATATAATGCCACAGCGTAATCATATAAAGTAACACAGCACAACAGTAGAGTTGTGATATACTTAGCCTCATTATGTACACTGTTCTGCAAGATGGAAAGTTGTCAAAGTCATTGAAAAGACTTTAATTTGTGTAGTAGCCTAGTTAGCCTACTATAGTAAAGTACTAACGTCAGTTCTGGCCAGGCCATGGTAGTCAAGAAGCTTGCCGCCCTCCCCTTCCTCTAATTTATTCCTAATTGATCCAGATGCATTCCCTCAGCTGATAATCTATCAGCTGAATTCCCTAAACTGCTGCTGCCCCCTGACTAAATGCTTTTCCATGCTGCTCATTGACATAGGGGGGTTCCTCCGAACAAAGCTATACCGCCAAATGTAATTCATAATTTCAATAAAAGAAATTTCATTTATATTCTTCTCTTGTGTTTCTTGACTGAAATGGTTCTGACAGAACTACAACTTTAAAGCCTTTAGTAATACAATGACCTCGTCATTGCCATTCTGGTCACAGCAAATTTATAACAGGGGCCATATCTTAACAGATTTAACCAGCCCATTGTACTACACTTGAATTCCTACAGTGCCAAAGGATCTTACTGACAAATGTTTGCTTTCCAGTGTTGACATTTTTAAAACAATTGGATCTGCCTTTGCCAGCAGCTAATGTGTACTGGTCTTGGCACTGGCTATTTAGCCTGGCTATAAGCCTGTCCATGCACACTTTCACTCAAATGCAGCACACAAAGTTGGCATCATCACTCAAAACACTCCCTCCCTGTTCCCTGTTCCCTGTTCCCTGTTCCCTGTTCCGTCAACACTATAGAATGGGGTCATATATTCCCAGAACAGTCTTGAATCGTCACTGCTTTTTTTTATGGTGCAAATTGATCTCTGTGAAGACTTAACCTGGTAGGCTATTATAAGCTCACCTATCTAATTGGCAGAAAACTCAGACTACCATTCAAGCAGAAGTACATACAGAAGCAGGATCATAGCCAGGTTAGCCCTGTGCTGCGGTAGAGGGCAAAACTTAACAATCTCAGACCTTGAGGCTTTCCTCTGTCTGTCTGTCTGGAAGAGTAGATGTGTCGGCTGGTGTGATTTATATAGCTTTCCCAATCATCAATAGCAGCCACTGGCAGACAAATGCGGTACATATCCGCTTCATTTCATTTTTTTTGGCACACACATTCGCAGCCTCGTTCACACTGCGCAACAGTGATGGCTGTTTCAGTTTCCAACTCATCAATCATCACTGAGGTAAAAAAAAAAAAAAAAAACTCCGAACTCGTTTTTCTTTCTAAACAAAGTTTAGATTTCAGCCAACCATGTGTCTTTGCACTAAGTCCAAACTCAGTGACACTGAGTTATTGCATAAAGTAAGTGCTAAAATCCTAATGTGTCTTTTTTAATCATTACCATAATTACATTACAGGACTGAAACTTTAAAAAGAAGCATGATTAAGTTTTCCACATCAATCACACCGGCAAGGTCTGAGCATTCCAACAAGACAAAACATTTGATGGCACAGGTCAATGTACCCGGTAAAATACAGTGTTAACCTAACACTTACAGAATTCATTAAAGATCGTCTACCGTATATTGTATTTGGTTCCAGAATACTCTAGGTATTGAATTAACACCTCAGTTTTTTTCTGTGCATTGAATGGGTGCACAGGAGGCTTTCAAAGAGGTAATGTGTAATTTCACAGAAATACTAAAAAATGGGCTTGGTTCCGGAAAAGGTTAAGATTATCCCATCTCATCAATTTGTTTTCGCTGCAATCAGACCTGGCAAATGCATTCTGTACACCAGGGGGAAAGTGGCAAGCGTGGCCGACAGGTGTGTCAGAACAGGACAGAAGTTAAGGAACACAGGTTCAAAGGTCACAGAGGTCAATGAAAGAGAGGTCAATGAAAGGTCATATTGTTTAAATGCCTGTCAGAGTGTGAGGACTTACCGTAAAATAGCAAAAGACTCTGGCAGAGAGGAGAGGTTATATTATTATCAGGGATATTCACACACACACATACTCATGCACACAAAAACCAGCAGACACAGACATACAACCAAGTAGGTAATTACACAAGGACAGACGCACGCACGTATGCACGCACGTACGCGCACACACACACGTGCACACACACAAACCAATACACAGAATCTTTCTTTTACTTTCCCAATATATAGGCTATCTCTCTCTCTCTCTCTCTCTGTCTCTCTCTCTCTCACACAAACACACACACATAGACAGGCACACACACACACATAGACAGGCACACACACACACACACACACACACACACACACACACACACACACACACACACACACACACACACACACACACACACACACACACACACACACACACACACACCAACATACAGACACCCCCCCCTCTCTCTTTCTCTTTCTCTCTCTCTCTCTCTCTCACACACACACTCACATATAGGCCTACACACACAGGAACGCACACACCAACGCTCCCACAAACATGCAGAGCCACTCTAGATTCCAGCATGAGATCCATATTAGGGGAACTAAATTATTCACACCCCAATTAAATGTCTGGGGTGTCTGGGGCACACTGTGCCTCGTGCGGCTGCCTGCCTGGCTGGCTGCAGTGTGTGTGTGTGGGTGGGTTGGGATATCGAATCCTCTGCTGTTGCTGACACACATGCAGATATCGCGGACACATGTGCGCACACACACACACACACACACACACACACACACACACACACACACACACACACACACACACACACACACACACACACACACACACACACACACACACACACACACACACACACACACACACACACACCGCAATTCTGAGTGTTTGGAAAGCAGAAAGTTGGTTCCAAAACCAACATTTTTTTTTCTCTGCGAACCGTGATGACAATGTGGACGTCAGCAGGTTCATCTGGGTAACAAAGGGTCACATACAGAAAGGTTCAGAGCCAAGTTTGAGCGTGGGAGGTTCGCAAGTGAGCGCTTTAGTTACAGTAGTTAGTTAGCTAGTTAGGTCGACTGTGTGTTTAGGCTGGAATGCAAAGGGGAGAGGGGCAAGGACAGGAATATATACATATATATGTGTGTCTGGGACAGGCAGTTGATCAGGTATGGAGGCAAGCAGAGGGACAGGGGGGGGCAGACCTGCAGCCAGAGAAGCAGGCGGGATGGCAGTCAGGCAGGTAGACAGTCAAGCAATCAGGCGCACAGTCAGACAA
>NC_085864.1:31763782-31768782 GCF_034702125.1 Engraulis encrasicolus | reverse complement strand
AGCAACCCTATGGGTTATCTGCGACGCACTTTCCAGCTGAGGTATGCAAAAAAAAAACGTAAGTTATACAATCTAAATGCTGAAATAACGGCACAATATGTATTGTGAAGGAGCAAGCGAAAGCCGCCTTCTCAATGGGCTCTTACCACACCAACCAAAATGAAGACATCCTGTGGACTTGAACATTTTCAAAGCCAATTGTTATGGGAAAAAAAGAAAAGTCTAGCAAAAACACACACTGTTTTAGTCTGGATATCACGCACAGCACGTCCTCAGGGGCAGTTTGTGTTGCGTTATTGTCTGATGTGACATAAATTAATGTTGGCTGATGTAACGTCTTGGTGAAAAATGCATCCTGTAGCAGCGAGTCGCTATGCGCCCGAACACAAACAATAAATCTCAAGCAATCACAAGAGAGGAGAATAAGCCCCCTGCCACACCTACACTGTTAAAAAAGTCCCCTTCCAATCTCAACTTTTACACACATGCACACACACACATACACACACATTACTAGTGGGCAGCACATACACAGACATAGACAAACACACACAACATGCACATAGTGCATATACACACAACCATGTACTGTACATGACACACAGATATCTTAGTTTCCTTCAGGAATTCCCAAAATTTAGCTATTTTCCCCATTTCACATTTCTTCATTTCTCAAGAAATGTCATCCACCCGGCAATTATACTTTAGCCCAACAAATGTCATCATACTATGTGTTCCAGCCAAACTGCTGATCCACTCCGATTTGTCTCTCATATGAATCGTGCTATACAAATACAGTTATTATTATTAATTTTGGAGGCATGTACGCATTGTTTTTTTTAAAAAATGAGGCCTCTTCTTCACTGATGAAAACTCTTCTGGTGGCCGATTGTGGATGTCAGGTTCAGTATTAATTCAACACAGAGAGTGGTAGTAAAGTGTTAAATTACACTTACAAAATATTCAGTAAAAAAAATCGAACACCTGCACACAGACCATTTCATTTTAACTATTTGTGTTGCTTCGGTCTTATCAGTGCTACACAAATAGCCTACAGTTATCATTATTATTCATTCCGGATGCCTCTTCTTCAATGATGAAAATTCCCCCTTGCAGGTGTGTTTGAAGACATTTCCACAATTTTCGTGTTCCCATATCCAAATTGATGTTCTTAGCTGTGAAGAAAACAGTCACAAAAAAACAAACTAAATATTACATGATAAACAAGACTAGAAAAACAAGTTATCTTGCACTCAGATGACTGGCTAATAATAGGAGTCAAATGAAGATGGGTTGAAATTATAGCTATAGGCAATGTGTGTGTGTGTGTGTGTGTGTGTGTGTGTGTGTGTGTGTGTGTGTGTGTGTGTGTGTGTGTGTGTGTGTGTGTGTGTGTGTGTGTGTGTGTGTGTGTGTGTGAAAAGAAAAAAGAATGGGAATTGTAAAGTAGCAGACACATAGATGACTCATTAGTTTTAATTGCCAATGACAGTAATGTAAGACACTCATTCACACTTCAACCACCATCACACATGCAGTACACACACCCACACAATTTCAGACACATCTACTGTACGTAAGGACCTTACACATACATGTAAAACTATACACATGTACACGCGTGTGCAGACATATGCAAGCAAGTAACACACAAACACACTCATGGGTTACGAATCACTTGCATGATGAGAAAAATATCATGCTGTTTACCAGAGCTGTGGTTTCAGCCTGATCCCAAATGTATGAAAAAATGAAATAAAATGTTTTTTTTTCTCCCTTTCCATGTTCTTTTTCCCATCTTCTTTGCTTTTTTATAACAGCCCTTACTATTTTCCTTCTTTCACACAACTATAAAAAGGCTACACTGCCGTGCCACAATCATCCATAGTTGAAAAGGCAGCCAGCAATGTGAGGCTACAAATAATGAATCACTTAGCAAGGGGAAAAATGCACGAGCAGTCACATAATATCCATACTTTATCCATTTGTGTGTATGCACGTTTTGATCTGTGTGTGTGTGTGTGTGTGTGTGTGTGTGTGTGTGTGTGTTTCACATTTTCCCTTCATGCTGTAGAATGGGGGAGATTCAATCGGTTTGGCCCTACAAACAGCAAGTTCAATTTCCAACCTCTTTTGTCACACTGTAGCATACAAAGACACACACTGACACACACACGCACACACAATGTGGAATAAAAGAACAGCCACAGTCATCCATCACATGTACTGTTGACTCAGATGCATTGTAACAGTCATTTTGTTACTTACTTATTGGCTCATATAAAAACAATAATGGACACTCATACAACAATAATGGGCACCACATACAACACAGAGACACATAAACACATTGACACATAAACACATTGATACACCCAAGCACACACACAAACACATTACTTCTGTCAGTAGCCTACATTGCCAAAACACTGTGACAAATATAAGCCAACTCCAAGCAGAGAAACATTGCGTGCATTTTACTGTGTAATGCACTGTGGAACCTCAGTAAATCTCCCTCCCGAAGCCTCAGATACAGTAGTCCTGAGTTATCGGTCTGGAGCTTTAACTCAATGGCATTGTGCAGTAGCCTGGCGACGCCATCCTATGTACTCCACCCAAAGATTTTGGCTCCCCAGTTGTCTGGCAAAAGCCTCCTGCTCGGTTCTCTCAGTGTTTAGCCAATCAGCAAACAGTTCAGAGTGGTGGCGCAGAACTCACCCGCCAAGTCCGTTAGCCTACTGATTGGTTAAAGTAACTAGTATATTCAGACTTTTGTTTTGTTATTTGTATGCTTTTGCAACGCTATATTGTAACATTCACGCTAATAAAGCACAATATGGGATTTAATTTGAATTCGGAACTCCAATCAATTTAAATGGCAGAGTAAGATCAGGCCATCTCCCACCCTCCATGGAGACAAATTCCTCTTAGCTTTTGCCTGACTGTTTGACGGAGTCAACATTCGCTTTCGCCCAGGCTAATTGTACTGTGCCTCCCATGCCGGACAGGATCTCAGACCGGAAGGTCACCTGTTCAAGTCCCGGATGACAAAGATGATCTCGGTTACACGCACATACTGTAGACCCCCCATACTCAAATAGCGGCTCGCGAGCCATTTGTGGCTCGCGGGGCATCTTTTTTTGGCTCTCGAATAATTTTGAAAAATTTAAAAAAAAAAAAAAAAAAATTTTTTTTTTTTTTTGGTCCGATCGCGCTGTCGGCTCTTATTTTGAAATCGCGCCACAGACGCAATGAAGAAGCGTGCCGTGCCCCGCCCCCCCAGGCAGTTTCTCCCTCTTTGTGTCAGTCACTGCAGGCTCCGGACAGAAGTACCTAAGACGCTGGCATCAGAGGTTGTGAGGTAGACTACAAGGGAAGGACTGTATCAGAGCCTGTAAATAAATTATTCACAAAGTTCTCTAGTATGCCTCGTTTTTTTAAAGTAATGGTCCACATTTGATTGCAAACAGTGTGTTAGGACTTCGAATTGGTTTAGCAGTAGCTGTAGCTAGTTGCTAACACAAATGAAGGCAAACTCTGCTGGCAGCTAACTATTGATAGCCTATTAAAAACGAATTGCTTAATAAACTTTTCACACTTTTAAACAGTCCCCAAATAGTTCGTTTGGAATGCAAAGACCCTCATAAGACTGCAAACAAAGTTATGAGCAACTTGACAATTTATTATTGGCTTTTGCATTTAATCAACATGGCATCAAATGTGCCATTTTCTTGTTGACAAAACCTGGTGTTCTCCTATCTATGTGTCCTCTTTGTTGGGTCCATTATTGCCTCTGATTCTCATTATGCATGTGAGAGCTGCATAAACAAAGTCATAATAAGCAACATTTGTTTGAAAAGTGTTATCTTCAGGCTTATTGGTTTTCTCACTAAGAAATAAATCTTTATGAACGTAGTCTGCAAATATAGGCTAACAGATAATCTTATGTCATTTAAAAAAATACTGAAGGGTGGGTGGCAATGAGAGCAAGGCAGGCACCTCACCCCACAATGCAGGCCCTTTATGAGAGAAATGTTCTCCCATCCTGTCACTAGAAACTAAATATCTGCTGTGGGTGTGAGTGCGTGTGTATTGTGCTTACAAAGGACTTATCATGTTTTATTTTATTTATTTATTTATTTTATTTTTTTTTTTTTTTTTGGGGGGGGGGGGGGGGGGGGGGGGGGGGGTCGTGTCGGCCCGGCCCGGCCCGGCCCTTTATTGGGAGGAATTTTGAAAAACTGGCCCTCGGGGACTTTTAATTGAGTACCCCTGCTGTAGACACACGCACCCAGACATGGACACATCAAACTCATTTAATGCAAACTCAAAGGGCATTAAGTAGGAAGTAATTCTAGGCCTGAAATCATCAAAAACATTTTCAAAGTATTATAAATCACATGAATATACTACTGTACCTGTGAAATGTATGTTTCACACCTGATTTCAGGAATCCAGTGCTGTATCGTATACAGTCAAAATACAAACATAGACTGAAAATTCAGCCAAAAGCGCTACTTTTCTCATACGTAGAAGAGACAGACTGTAAATCTTTAGACATCTTGTGTACATGCAAGCACCTGCTTATAAACACATCCAGCTGACTTGAGCCCAGTGAAGTGTGTGTGCATCATGCATGTGTGTTGTTCCGAGCCAGGTGTGTTTATTCTTGGCACGACATAAGGGTCTCATGGGAACCATACACACGAGAAGCAGTAGCAGCTTCTGGCTAAGTCCATACAAGAGTCTTGTACATTTGGGACCACCATCTTTCACAAACAGTACAGACACAGGCACACAGTGAAATGCAAGTTGTGTTCCAAGTTCCGCTTGGAGTTGGCTTATATTTGTCACAATGTTTTGGCACTGTGTACTGACAGAGGTACTGTGCTAGTCAGACTCTTGAGTGGTAACTAACAACTATCTGTGTGTTCCTCTCTCTCTCTATCTGTATTCTTCTCTTTATCTCTCTCTGTATTTGGTCTCTCTCTTTGGGACTG
>NC_085864.1:31751282-31758782 GCF_034702125.1 Engraulis encrasicolus | reverse complement strand
CACCACACACGGATACAAAAAGGTGTGTGTGTGTGTGAAGCTCCTGTGGTATCCAGGCCATGTACCGTAGCAGGGAGAGGTAGAGAGAGAGAGAGAGAGAGAGAGAGAGAGGAAGAAAGTAAGAAAGAGAGACAATGTCTGAAAGAAAGATGAGAGTGGAATAGATGGAAAGATAGGGAGACAGAGGGAGAGAATGCAAGAAAGGGAAAAAGAAAGAAAAGAGAGGGGATGAGTGATGGAGCACCTGTGGTATCCAGGCCATTTAGCAGGGTGAGGTGAAGAGAGAGACAATAAGTGAGTGAGTGACTGAGTGAGTGAGAGAGAGAGGTGGACAGAGAGAGAGAGAGAATAAGTGAGTGAGAGAGAGAGAGAGAGAGAGAGAGAGAGAGAGAGAGAGAGAGAGAGAGAGAGAGAGAGAGAGAGAGAGAGAGAGAGAGAGAGGTGTGTGTGTGTGTATGAGAGGAAGACTAATGTGTGTGCAGTGGCGGAAGCATTGCATACAGGGCCCCAGGGCAAGGCACTGATAGGGCCCCCCATACAGCCTGCCATGGTCACAATAGGGCCCCCACCACCAATACGGAAGGGCCCTGGGCCCAGGGGCAAATGCCCTGCTTGCCCCGCTCCTATAGCGCCGCCCCTGTGTGTGTGTGTGTGTGTGTGTGTGTGTGTGTGTGTGTGTGTGTGTGTGTGTGTGTGTGTGTGTGTGTGTGTGTGTGTGTGTGTGTGTGTGTGTGTGTGTGAGAGGGGGAGAGTGATGCTCTACCTGTGGGATCCAGGCCATGTAGCAGGAGGGCACGGCAGACACGCTGGGGGAGTCGTGCTGGTTCTCAGACAGACGGTTTCCGTCAAAGCTGCAGCCCTCCAGCTTCAACCCGCCCACCTGAAGAAAGACACAGACACAGACACAGACACAGACACACACACAGGTTAGATGATGTGATTAGATAGACATGTGAGAAGATTAGATTGCACAAACGTCCCAGTCTGGTGCTAAAAAGCTAAATGGCATAAATGTCAGGTGTAACACTAATGAGGCACCTGTGGGGACACTGATCACCAGTGTGAGAACCACCATGCCAACACGGGAGGGGCCACAGGTGCTCTGAGAGCACACTGACCACACATACATACAGTAGCTACATGCAGTCAAGCCAGTAGCCGCGCTGTATTAACCTTTCCCACATATGAGGGGACACAGCTGACTAACGTGTAACCAAGAAGCCACACACACACAAACGCACACCAGGGCACTATATTCACTTTTTTCATCACCAGCCAAAATGGCTAGTGACACAGACACAGACAGACAGACAGACAGACACACACACACACACAGATATACACACATACACACGCATACACACACACACACACACACACACAGACACAGACACAGACACAGACACACACACACACACACACACACACACACACACACACACACACACACAGACACAGACACAGACACAGACACACACACACACCTGGAAGCAGGTGGCAGTCTTGTTGCACACACCTGAGATGCAGACGCTCTGCATGCCAACAGTTCACCACACACATCTGCAGGACTTCAAATACACCCTGTGAGTGTGAGCCACCGATGCTTGGTGCACACCTTGGTTCATACTGTACAGTGCAACATTAGACGGGGCCCACACACAAACCTGGGAACTGTACACACACACACACACACACACACACGCACACAAACGCACGCACGCACTCACACACTCACGCACGCACGCACGCTCACACACACACACACACACACACAGGCGCACACACACACAGTCTCTCGCTGCTGTAGCCCTTTGGCCTCAGAGGGCAGCCCTGCAATGGATTTCTCATCTCCCTCATATTAAGTCCTCTGGCAATCTGGGCCTAGACACCAGACACAGTGAATGAGAGAGAGAGAGAGAGGGGGGGGGGGGGAGCAAGAGAGAGAGAGAAGGAGGAAGATAGAGGGAGTACAGAGAAACAGATAAAGTGAGAGAGCGAGATAGAGAGAGAGGCAGATGGAGAGCTAAAAAGAGATTGAGGAACTTGAAATGAAAAGAGAAAGGGAGCAGATGGAAGAGTCTGTATAAAAGTTTATGAAAGAGAGTTCAGGAGACACGGTACCTGCTGCCAGAAATGGAAAAAAAGTCACAGACAAGAAGAAAGTGAGACTGTCTGTGATGGAGAATGAGACAACGCAAAGTTTTGTAATCAAGTCAGTCTGGTCAACTTCTCTATTTTTGGCGGGTCCACTTTCTGAGAAACCTGGCACCAGTGCAAAACCAATGCTACACATACGTGATCAGAATCAGAGATCTGATTGGTTTCTAGCTAATTCTGGTGGTATTCAAAGGCATTTAACAGACACCAGTTGATCCGATGTCTTAAAACTCCCTGTTTGTATGACATTTGCCAACCAAGCTTGACTTACAACCTCAGCCAGACGAATATGAAAGCAGAGAGGAAGAGTGTTTTTATAGTATATTATACTGCACTTTTTAGAGCTGGGGGAGTGAGTCTGCATAAAAAAGCATGATTTGGTCGGTTTAGTGCTAAGTTTGTGCCAATAAAGCTTTCTGGGGTTAAATTGAGGGAGGGCAAACAGATTGGCAGCGGGCATACACGTTGGCACTGAGGCAGCAGGCACAGAGAGAGGGGAGGGAGGCTTTTCTCTCTTGGAATCCAATCACCCATCAGCCTCTTCATGTGTGGAGGCCCTACTCTGATTACAGGTCGGGAAAACAATGCCTATGCATGCACACACGCATGCACACACACACACACTTCCTAATTTCCATGGAAAAACTCTTCACGACACCCTGCACACACAACACACACACAGGTGCAACACACACTGATAAGCACACACACACACACACACACACACACACACACACACACACACACACACACACACACACACACACACACACACACACACACACACACACACACACACACACACACACACACACACACACACTCAGATGTGCTCACAAACACTGTTGCACGCAGACACACAGATGCAGACACAAACAGACACACATAAACACACACCTCCAAAAACTCCCCCTGTAAATGGAACACGACATTAATCGAGGCGGCTTTTTTTTTTTCTTCTTTCCACCTTGCAACAGCCAGCAGATGTCTGATAAGGCACTCACGACTCTCACACTCAGTCCCCCACTACATCCACTCTCACTCCCCACCTCGTCCTAAGCCATGCTCTCCCTCTCCCTCTCTCCACATACTCTCTATCTCCCCACTTCCCCTAAACTCCACTCAGTCACATTTTCCCTCCCCACCTCCTCTCCTCAGCCCTTCTAATCCAGTCCCCCCCCCTCTCTCTCTCTCTCACACACTCCATCACTCCGCCACTCTCTGTCTCTCTCCCCCTCCCCACTGCCCTGCTCCACTTTTCCTGGAGAAGGCAGAGGCAGAGCGTTCCTGGCCCCGGGCAAGTTATGGAAAAAGGGATTTGTCACTCTGGAAAAAAGTGCAGGTTCCTGCCGTTCTCGGCAGCCGTAAGCTCTCAACAACCCCCCGCAAACACGCGCACACACTGACACGCACATGGTAACCCCTGCCCTACCTTTTGGTTACCTTCTTTAACCTCCATCGCCCTGGTTTCTTATAGACTGTCCTAGTGTTGACAGAGTGTGAGTGTGAGTGAGAGAGAGAGAGAGAGAGCGAGAGAGAGAGAGAGAGAGAGAGAGAGAGAGAGAGAGAGAGGTGAAGGAAGTAGGAGACAGATGAAAGATAAGGACCATATGTGCATTTCTTCTCTGACAAGCTGCTGTGGGATCAGATAGCTGTCTGTGCCGGTGAATCTTTGAGGGCCTACGGCACATGCATACAAAACACAGTCACACTCTCACACACAGTCACAGTCACAGTCACAGTCTCACTCTCTCTCTCACACACACACACACACGCACACGCACACGCACACACACACACACACACACACACACACACACACACACACACACACACACACACAGCAGACAGCATGCTATGCCCTCTCCATCACCAAACTCGTACTACTGACAGCGTTCATGTAAGCGTCATGTTGTCACAGCCAGAGTAACATACAATGGAGGAGCGAGCGCTAACCTAACCCTGTTATGAAGCAAAGTGCAATCCAACAGGGGCCTACAGTACTGCTGCTGCTGTCTGCATTCATATGACTGTGAGATCAGGGCCGCTGATAGCTTTAGCCGGGCCCGGGACAAAGTCATCTGAAAGGTCCCCCCTACTCAATGCATACAAAGTAATGAGGACCCGATTCTGGGGGACCCCTCCTCCAGGGCCTAGGACAACTGACCCCTTTGTCCCCGCCCGAGACAGCAATACACTGCGCCTCTCCATCATCATAGCCCGTGGCTCTGATTCAGAAGTAGATCTCAGTAGACTATTTTGGGCAGGGGAAAAAACACGTTTGTCGACGACTCTCAACAACAGACCTCGGGCTGGCAGCCTGGTGTTAAGCATCTTTCCACCTCTTGCTCAGTGTTGCCAGATGTGTCTGATCAAATTCCGCCCAATAGGTTCTCAAAAACGACCAAAAAATACCGCTATATTCCGCCCAATTTCAACAAATTACATTGATTTCTATGGGCACAAAACTGCAGAAAAAAACGCCAAATGGCAATTTTTTCCCGTTTTTACCCGCAGACGGCCATCCCAAGTAGCCCAATTGGGCGGGTGATCACCCAATCTGGCAACACTGCTCTTGCTTGCTTCCCTGCACACGCACAGCTCCTCCGGGGGGTGTAATGATAGCACTTGTGCTGTTGCACATGCCATGTAGGCCCCAGTATTACTTCAGACTCAAATATATACCTAGATGAGTGCTCCAACGATTGCAACCTCTGTCCCAGATCAAGCTTTCTATTTTTTTATTCAAAGAAGTTGGTGTGTTTCCTTTAAAAAAAAAAAACTGTCTTCTATGTATTCATCATATCTCTGTATATCTGCGTTTTGTCTGTTCCCTTTCTGTCACGGCTAGGTTGCCAGCAGGAACTGTGCTGTTGCTCCAAAGGCAAGACTTGCATACTCAGGGACTTTCCATGGTCGTTGGCTTGGTACAAAACCTGATATGTGGCTATTCTGTTTGACTTTTCAAAATCGCATGCACATACACAGAAACAAACACACAGCTGCACACATGTCACACATGCCAGACAGACAGACAGACAGGCAGACAGACAGACAGACAGACAGACAGACAGACAGACAGACACACACACACACCTGTCAGCCTGCCAGCTGCAACAGACGAACCCCTGCCCTTTAGTGGCCAGGCCTATTCAGGTCTAGTCAGTGCAAGCATCCATCACACAGCAGGCTGATCTGGGCAGACAGGCAGACAAGCCAGCCAGGACAAAGGGGTCCAGGACTGGAGCACTGAGACCAAAAGGAAAGGGCCACCCTGACTGCTTTCCTGCCCAGCCTGGGACAACCTGCCCTGGGCAGCCATGGGGTCAGAGCTGGGGGTGGATGGATGGATGGTAGATGGTGGATGAGTGTTGGGAATTCTGTCCCATCGTGGCGTTTTGACAGGGGAAAGAAGGTGGGGAAATCCCTTGGAAACTAGAGCAGCTATTTTCAGAGCATTACAGACCTATATTTCATTTCTTACCAAACAATGCCAAGTCTGAAATCAGGCAGGTTGCCTGAACACTATCAGCCACACAGTGCTTGACTGAACTTAAACTTCCAAGGCATTCTTCTCGGTTTCTGTTTTCTTCTCAGTCTGGCAACTGCACCTTTGCCTTTGTCTGAGCAAGTTGGTGGGGCAGCAGTCGCACGGAGCAGGGGTTTGGAGGCGGGAGGCATGACGCATGTCCTGTCCCGCCAGGCAGTTAGGGAAACCCCTCACCCCTCGACCCTTACTGCGACCAGAAGCCAAGCCATTAACACATTCTTTTTTTAAAAAAAGATTTTTTTTTTGGTCTTTTACGACTTAACTGATGATAGGACAGTTTGAGAGGTGGACAGCAAGCGAATGGGGAGAGAGATGGGGAGGGATCTGCAAAGGACCTGGGCCAGGAATCGAACCCGGGTCGGCCGCATGGCAGACGAGTGCCCTACCGGTTGGCCACGGCAGGGCCCTTCAACACATTATTAAAGGAATTCTTCGGTTCTACAGTATGTGTTTACATAGCTACTGCGCATTTGCTGCTACCACGCCAAACCTGACACACAATGGCAGACAGACAAGGCACAGGGGTCATGCGGCTAGAGTCATGACTCTGTCCTGTCTGACCAGCCAGCCAGGGAAACCCCATCCTGAGACCCAGACGCCAGCAGTTTCCACAAAGCATTTGACTTCAATGGAGATGAATTTAGATTGAAACACACACACACACCCACACACACACCCACCCACTCACTTACACACACATTCAATCGAGAGGAATTTAGATTGAAACACACACACCCACACCCACCCACTCACATACACACACATTTCCTCCTCTTCTGCTCTTTCAAAGTTGGTGCGTCATTATGCTATGTTTGGCCCTCAGTTTCCTCTGATTGAAATGTCAGTATTGGGTGGGTGGGTGGCTGGTTGATTGCCTGGTCATTCCGGCAAATAGCTGAAGCACAATAGAGCACACTGCTGGTATTTCATACAATAAGGCAATTCAGTGGGCTTAATAATAATAAAAATAACAGGCAGGGACAATATGCAAAGGCATAATGTGTATGCATAATATTACGTACGCGCCAGCCAGGGGCTTCTGTTAGACATACGGTACCTTGACTTGGAGAGTAGCTCCTGATATGGTGCTTCTCCAGGACGCCACAAACTTCAGACTGTCCATCGAACAGCTCATAGATCTGAGGAACATAAATTACAGATTTAGAAAAAAACAATAGAAACAAATACTATTTTCTGTAAAACATGCTAAAAATAGCGTTTACAGACTGCTTACTGAAAAATACTGTAAGCGATTGGGTTAAAGAGGACCATTGAAATAAAACAATAAAAAAATGAATATCGTCTTTATTCATTTTATTTCTTTTCGACAATAACAAACACATATGTACACTTAGACAGACAAAAGCCCATGTGCAAACGAGCACACACAAACACACACACTTGCACACACAAACGCACTCTCACACTCACACACGCACGCACGTACGTACGCACCCACACACACACACGAAAAGTACCTGGCTGTTTCCTGTCTGAGAGCGTTGAGGAAGGTGTCTGGGTGGAAGAGTTCAGACAGGTCCAGAGTGTCTGTCAGCAGGCTCTGCTTCTCCGCCTTTTCCACCCAACTCTGCCAGGAGAGCACACACGCAACGCATGCACGCAACACACGCAACGCACGCAACGCACACAACGCACGCACGCACGCAACGCACGCAAGCAACGCACGCACGCAACGCACGCACACACACACACACACACACACACACACACACACACACACACACACACACACACACACGCACATGCGCACACACGCGCACACACACACACAC
>NC_085864.1:31733782-31738782 GCF_034702125.1 Engraulis encrasicolus | reverse complement strand
CTCCCTCTCTCTCTCTCTCTCTCTCTCATTTCAGATTCAAAGGGTGCTTTATTAGCGTGACTGTGTAGGTACATTACACACTCTCTTGGTCTCTGTCTCTCCATCACGCCACACTTGATATTTACCCTTCAGTCAGTCAGCCAGTCACTCTGAGGCCCCCTGCCTGTCCTTTAGAGTGTACCGTCACTTCTCTCTCCTCCTTCCCAACCACTTCTAACACACTCAAACACGTGCACACACACACAAAAAACACACTCGTCACCCCTCTTCCCTCTAGCCCCTTCTCAAACACTGAAACCAAACACACACACACAAACAGGGACAAACACACACATGCACACGCACGCACACACACACGTACACGCACACGCACACACACACTTACACACCTGTTCCCTCACCTCAGCTGGCTTCCTCACCACTGTTTATCTCCTCGCAGGTGACTGCAACTAGGGCTGCACGATTATAGAAAAATTCATAATCACGATTATTTTGATCAATATTGCGATTTCGATTATAATCACGATTACACACACGCCCCCTCCCATTCCAGAGTAGCCTATCAAAAAAAAATAAAGCCAAATTTTAAAAAAAATCTGTTTCTTAAAATTTCAGTAAAGTTATGTAGTGAATATGATAAAATATGCCATAGGCCTACAGTGGCAAGATCTTGTTGGCTCCTCAACAGGCCAACTGAGTGGCATCACACTGTATTTTCCCAAATCACTTGCAAAAACACATGTAGGGCCTATTTCAGGAAGTGGGGGTAATCACTGTGTTTGATTTGTAATATGACATTGGCAGGGCAGGGTGAGTGAAGACCATGTGTACCTAGGCCACCAAGAAGCTGTGGTCTGCATGATGGCATGTCTACACTCACACAGCAAGGCAGCATAACCAACTTGATAAGCTTAACGTTTGTGCTGCCTATTGTATGATTCCCAGCTAATTTCAATTCTGGACTGGAGGTAGTGCACCTGTGAGTAGGAGAGTTAGAAGGAGGTTATCTCTGTGTTTTTACTAGGGAAAGAGAGAGTGAGTTGAGAAATCAAAGGGCTGTGCTGAAGAGCTGTCACTTTTGAATTTAATAATATGCATATGCTCTGGTCTGTAAATACTTCATGACTTGGCATGAAAACATAACCATTTAAATAAAACATAGCTTCATGATAGGGCTGCACGGTTATGGAAAAAATCATAATCACGATTATTTTGGTCAAAATCATAATCACGATTATTAATCACGATTATTGATTTTTGCAGATTTTTTTGAAAATTATAAGAAGTGAAACATAACCAAGAATGAATTACATACGGGATGAGCAAAATAAAATGAATTGTAATACAGTAATTATGTAAAGGTAATAGCATGAAACTTAAGTGGACAGATTTCTGGCCAGAAACACTAGCCTGTCAGTATGTTCTGGCTTCAAGGACGCTCTCAAAAGTAGGTCACTATTGCCACGATTAAATCACGATTAAAATCATGAGTTCGATTTCACTATTTTATCACGATTTTGATTATTTTTCGATTAATTGTGCAGCCCTACTTCATGATGTGTATTATTGCCTTGAGTTCTGTTAGGTTCTGCCAATTTGGACTGCAGTGCATTTGTCAAGCTAGCAAGCTAACACATTTGAGAATGTAGGAAGCAGAAGCAACTATGGCAGCTACAAATTGTGTTGAATTTCACTCATTGTAATTTAACTCACTGCACCAGTGTAACTTTACATTAGTTGTCCACCAAATCAGCTATGATATCTACACACAGGTTGGTGTTAATGAGTAGTGAGTAACAGTCACTCTAATTGTTGTAGACAACATTACTTGGCTTATTTCGTTTGTGTTAGCATGCTAACTAGCGATTTTTTTTAGACCAGAATTAAAGCTATTTCTCTTGGTTTTCCATAATCACAAACAGTTGCTGGTCAAAGCACATAGTTTCAAAACACCTTCAGAGACTCCAGCATCATGCAATGGCTGGTTTAATGTTTGAATTCTTCATATATATCCACCATTAGGGTGAAACAACTCCCCTCCACTGCCCAGCAGTGAGTGCACTGACACGGAGATTTCCGTCTCCAACTCCCAGCCAGCCTGCCAAAATCCTGCCGCCCGCCCCCTCTAAGTACTGTCTGCTTATTGGTTCACAGACTTATCCTCCACCCAGAGACAGTTGTCAACAATATTACTATTGGCTGAAATGTCTTTGTGCTGAGAACGTGCGAGCAGTGCGCAAGTCTGCAGGTGCGTGCAGCTTAGATGGAACACTGAATTTCCTCCCATAAAATCGCGATTTTCATGTTTTATGATCGTGGCGGCCAAAATCGCGATTTTGATAAAAATTCGATTAATTGTGCAGCCCTAACTGCAACCCTCTAGTGGAATAAGCCCCTCTGATTTGACTGTGTATGTGCGTGTTTACACACACACCACATACCCACTGTGATTCCTTTGTAAACTTTCACAGCAGCCACTGAGCAAGTACACACGCACACACACACACACGCACGCGCGCGCGCACGCACGCACGCACGCACGCACAAACACACACACACACCTGGGATGTGCGTGCAGAGGGAGGGTGCAGAGAAACTGAACATACTGGAGGAAATGGAGTGTGAGAAAGTGTGAGCTCCTCTTGTTTTTGTGTTTGTAAGCGAGAGGGAGAGAGAGAGAGAGAGAGAGAGAGAGAGAGAGAGAGAGGGGGGGGAGAGAGAGAGAGAGAGAGAGAGAGAGAGAGAGAGAGAGATTAGATATTTGAAATGGTTGAGTGGTAAAGAGTATGAGTAAGAGTGGAAAAGAAAAGCTAGGAGATGAAGAGAGGGAGGAAGAAGAAAAACGATAGATAGATAGATAGATAGATAGATAGATAGATAGATAGATAGATAGATAGATGTGATTAAAAATTGTTGAGTAAAGGGGGTGTGAGAGGCTACAGGGAAGAGTGGAAATAGAGGGATAGGAGATGAACAGAGAGCGGAAGAAGAAAAACAGATGGAACAGGCAAAAAAAATGAAACGTGCTAAAAGAGAGCTAAAAGAGAGAATGAGCGGTGTGAGAGAGGAAAATAGGGTGGGATAGGGGATTGAGAGATAATGAGAGAGAAATAACATGTAACAGAGGAGATGAAGAGTTGCATAGCAGGGAAGAGAAGAGAAGAGAAGAGGAGAGGAGAGGAGAGGAGAGGAGAAGAGAAGAGAAGAGAAGAGAAGAGAAGAGAAGAGAAGAGAAGAGAAGAGGAGAGGAGAGGAGAGGAGAGGAGAGGAGAGGAGAGGAGAGGAGAGGAGAGGAGAGAGCAGACAAGATGAGATGAGATGAGATGAGATGAGATGAGATGAGATGAGATGAGAGGAGAGGAGAGAAGAGAAGAGAAGAGGATAGGATAGGATAGGATAGGGTAGGGTAGGGTAGGGTAGGGTAGGAGAGGGTAGGAGAGGAGAGAAGAGCAGAGAAGAGAAGAGAAGAGAAGAGAAGAGAAGAGAAGAGAAGAGAAGAGAAGAGAAGAGAAGAGAAGTGGAGAGTGGCGTCTCTTACACACATTCCTCTTGCTCTCCTGGTCCTCCCACAGCCATATGCTCATGGTGATGAGCGGACATGCACCACACACGCATGCAAGCACGCACACACACACTTAATTGTGCACGCATTTCCCCCCATCTACGTATAAATATTCAACTTCATGCAAAAACATGGACCCATATACACAGCAAACAACCACAAATATGCCAGTCATGACAAATGATGCACACGCACATATATAGACAGACACAAAAGAATCTAAGACATGAGTTTGCATTATGCAAACACTCATAAATAGTGGGGTCGTAATAGGCTCAGTCATTTCAAATTGATGTTAAAGTTTGGTTTTCACTTCCAAGTTGAAGTTTAGGGTCTATAGAACAATTTGAGTTCGAGTGTCAAACACACAGATAACAAAATGGCCTGCGGGGGGCGCTCTAAAATATATAAACTGCTATAACTTTTGATTAGTTAAACCAAATTTAACATATGAGGTATGTATGGATTCAGCATGAAGAGGAGAAACTGGTGGGCTAAATAGTTGGTTACCAGATTAAAGACACACTATGTAATAAACACACTTTTAGCCAATGGACAGCTAAATCCGGGCTTTTTTAAGATAAAGGGTGGAAATGCCCTCCAAGTTGCAATGAAACATAATTTATTGTTACAATTTATTGTAAATAAAGCCTGGGTTATCACTTAACTTGATTTGTTCAGAATATCCCTGCAGCACACATATACTTAAGATACATATAAACAAATATGGCTGCATAAAGCCTATGTGATATTTAGGACCCAACTTGCAACTTTGAGTATATCAATTTAGGATCATGAGTACCAGCTTTTTTTCAATCAAATCATCATTTTATTCACAATTTAAACACTTTATATCTGGAAGAAAGTAAATCAATAATAATAATAATAATAATAATAATAATAATAATAATAGTAATAGTGATGATGATGATGATGATGATAAATACTATGGGGAACATCATTTTTTCTTGCATTCAAAAAGTAAACAGAAGACCATAGGGCTAACATTTATTCCAATACTCCACTCTACAATAACTATGACAGAGAACACATGCAAAAACAGTCAGTGGTCAGTCTTAGAAATTGTATGTGCACTTGCACAGACGAGTGCACTTTAACTCTGCCTTCATGCGCTTGCACCGAGATCTGGCAGGTCTATTTGTACAAGTACAAAAACAGCTGCACTTCACATCTAGTTGGAAAACATCTTTGGCAACTGCATTGCTTTGGTGGTGTAGTCCAAATCTGGGAACTGTTCATTTGTTACCAGATTGGCAGGCATTTCTGGCAAATGCAGATAATAAGAACGGTTTTCATTCCTGTCAACTATGCTGGTAACAAATGGACAGTTCCCAGAGCAGATGATTGTGTCTACCATGTATGAAATAGTCCTATAGTATTATTTAGTATGCTTGCCAAAGGAATCTGCTTGCCCCCA
>NC_085864.1:31726282-31728782 GCF_034702125.1 Engraulis encrasicolus | reverse complement strand
CAAACGCATAGAGGAGACATGATAGGAGAGACAAATGAGACGGCTAAGTGTGCCAGACAGAATAAAAGATTGGGAACTTGTCGGAGAAAGAGAGGAAGAGAGAAGGAAAACCAATAGAGGGACAGTGGGGGGAGGGAGGTAGAGAGAGAGAGAGAGAGAGCGAGAGAGAGAGAGAGAGAGAGAGAGAGAGAGAGAGAGAGAGAGAGAGAGAGAGAGAGAGAGAGAGAGAGAGAGAGAGAGAGAGAGAGAACGAGTAAGGGACATTGAAAGAGAACGCATGCATATAGGTGGAAAAAAAAAGAGTAGAAAAATGAGACAGAATGAGAGATGAAAAAAAGCAAGTGAGGGATATATAGAAATAGCCAGATGGAGAAATAGAGAGAGGGAAAAGGAAAGTAGGAGTATGGAGTCAGTCTCCTCCTCCCCTATAGTCTTGAGTCTATTCAGGAGGTATTGGATGAAACCCCCTCCCCTGTGGGTAATGTTGCTGTCTATTCATCTGAATCCACTCAATGTGGCACCAAAGATATCCCTCCCTTCCATTCTCTCTCTCTCTTTCTCCCTCTCCCTCTCTCTCTTTCTCTATCTCTTGTTCTCTCCATCTTCTTCTGTTCTTTCACTTTCTCACTCTCTCTTTCCTTTGCTTGCTTTATCTATATTTCAGTTCCTTCTCTCTCTCTCTCTCTCTCTCTCTCTCTCTCTCTCTCTCTCTCTCTCTCTCTCTCTCTCTCTCTCTCTCTCTCTCTCTCTCTCTCTCTCACCTTCTCCCCTCCTTTTCTCCTCTGCTTCGTTCTATTCTGCTCATCCCTCATCCTGGGAGTGCTCCTAGATGAGACTTCAGACACCATGCGGTGCCTGTTAATATTCTGCACAGGACGCACATTAATCATGCAAACACAAACACAAATACGCGCACACACACACATGCAGGTGCTCAGTCACGCATGCACACACACACAAACACACACATATATATAAACACGACACACACACACATATATAAACACCACACACACACACACACACACACACACACACACACACACACACACACACACACACACACACACACACACGCACACACACACACACACGCCTGTGACTTCCCTGAACACCAAGGCTACAGTATCTAATATACGTTTATATAACTCTCATATATAGTATGCACACTGTGTACCGCTTACACACACGCACAAACACACACGCACACACACACACGCCTCCTAGGGATCCTCTCCTTGCTGAATGATGAATGCTGAACGCTGTTGGTTTACGGTGTCCTACAAAGTGCAGTCACTTGACGAACACTGGAACCGAGAGTAGAGCCTTCAAAAGACACCATTCAGTACCTTCCAGTCAAATATGTTGTACATTGGTGGTGAGAGTTTTTGCTTGTATGTATGGCGTTTAACAACAGCTATTCAATTTCCTATCTAAGCTTAATTTTGACATAAATGTGCTGCTATCAAAGCCTTAATGTGCATGAGGTACAGTACAAAACATGTGCCATCACAAAAAGCAACTTGGCCACCTTGCCCAAGCCTGTTGCATGTGATGTTTGTTTCGTGCCACCCTCTGGCAATCCAAAGCACTTTGGGTGGACAGACAGACGGACAGACAGACTGGCAGACAGACACACAGGGTGGTCATTGCAATACCTGGCCCAACCCCCTCGCAAGAGCCAGATATCAAGTGTCTGGCTTCTGGGTTTACCAAGGCCAGTAGCAATTGCAGTGTGTTCATATACTGAAGAGCCAGGCTATGCTACACAGGCACACACACACACACACACACACACACACACACACACACACACACACACACACACACACACACACACACACACACACACACACACACACACACACACACACACACACACACACACACACACACACACACACACACACACACACACACACATTGAATAGGACTTCTCTGTATTTTAGCCGTACAGATACAGTATGCTGATAATGCAATGTATGAGAGCAAGAGAGACAACCATTAACAAAACAAATAGTAAACATTGGGCGCTGTTGCAAAGTGGTTAGCTATACCCCTCTCCAGCTCCACTCATCCCCGCTGTGCCACAGCTGTAGTGAGGGCTTGTTTATCGGATATGAACGCATAGGGCAAATCCAAAGTGTTAACACACTCACTACAGTATTGTATTGAGTTAGGCAATTCAATGGGCTTACGGTATAGTGCACTTACACCATGGATGAGTGGATGTTTAGAATGATATAATAATATGGACCTCAAGCATCAGTAGGTAGGAGAGAGAGAGAGAGAGAGAGAGAGAGAGAGAGAGAGAGAGAGAGAGAGAGAGAGAGAGAGAGAGAGAGAGAGAGAGAGAGAGAGAGAGAGAGAGAGAGAGAGAGAGAGAGAGAGAGAATGCGACATAAGACGAGGGAAGTGTGTTCAAGCTCATGTGAATATTGCCAAGCTCATGTGAACGTTGCCTCTCAGATTCTAACCGTTTTCAAAACGTCTCCCATTT
>NC_085864.1:31688782-31718782 GCF_034702125.1 Engraulis encrasicolus | reverse complement strand
TCACTGGCTGCACCTGTTGTGATTGACTGAAAGACAGTTAGTATTGAGCCTTTAACAGGGGAGAAAATGAGAATGAGTTTTTTGTCTTTACAACATCGTTGTAAAAAAACTAAAAGGAGTTGGCACGTGTCCTTTTCACAGGTCGGAGTCATGCTTGTGATCTCTCTAACAGTCTTTGAATGAAGTTTATAGGTTAAATTTTTCAGGCACAAATGGACCTCCGTGTGGGACATGCGCTGATCTCTTGAAAAATGCACTTTTCCAAAGACTGGGATTCTCCATAGAGCCAGGTCTGTTTTTTTTTACAAACCTGCCATTTAAAAAGTATTGGGAGTTGGGAGATGAAACTTTGACAATTTGGAGACATCCCATAGAGCTCGCTAACAACGCGTCAACTAAACTTCTAGGTGAAAGTGTTGATGTTTTATGACCGAAAAAGCCTCCTACACTCTAATCTTTAGAGTGGCGGAACTTTGGTTCATGGAGGTTCCACCACTGTTTTCAATGGAGACCCAGGCTTTCACAAAATCGCCAAAAACGGGAAAACGACAAGAGACATGGAGAAGCCTATTAGTGTACGCAAGCTCCAAGCCGAGCCGGTCGTTTTAGTGTTTGAACGGTGTCTCTATCTCGAAAGGCCTAGGAGGAGATCCATTTTCTATTTTTACTGCTGCCCTGCACAAGACCAAGCTATAATAATAATAAAAGAAACAGGACTTAGAGATTACTATAAACGGGCCTTGCTCTGCAAGGGCCATGCTCTGCATGGTCCTTGCTCCGCAAGCCCGCTTAATAAGGAAACAACACTGGTGTTGAACTGAATGCAGCTTGATGTTTTGAAGTGTCCCAGTGTGTTTGTCTATGAATGCTATGAAACAGCACAAACGCTGGACACCTGCTGTGACTAGCACAATTAACTAAGATAAAGATATAAATTGTGAAGAAAGAGAGTATCAAGTAGGAAAAAGAGGGACACAAATAGAAGGGAGGGAAGGATGAGAGGATGAGAGAAGGTGAGAGATAGATGGATATCATTGCATTGGGCTGGCGGGTGGCAGTGGATATCGTTCTCTTACACTACATGCATGGCCTGATAGGAAAGAGGCTGTGTGTGTGTGTGTGTGTGTGTGTGTGTGTGTGTGTGTGTGTGTGTGTGTGTGTGTGTGTGTGTGTGTGTGTGTGTGTGTGTGTGTGTGTGTGTGTTGAGAAACAGGAAATGACAGGCCTGTGGCGTTTTGATTAAAATAAGAGGATTAAATTAATCAAAAAGGCGCTATCAGTGGACCCCACCCCCACCACCACCAACACACACACACACACACACACTATACCCAACACCTCCCCCAAGTTAAACGCGGCCAATCTGCAGCGATGCCTATCACTCTCTCTCTCTCTCTCCCAGAGTTTAATTAAGAAATGTAACTGGCAGAGCTGGCAAGTGGGGGCCAGGCCTAGGCCTGAAACGCCTGAGATAAATAAGTACGAAGGTGGGAGAAGAGGAATAGAGGAGAGGGAGAGAAGAGAGGAAGAGAAGAGAGAGAGAGAAAAGAGAGGGAGTGAGGCGGAGGACTGGAGCCAGGGGGTGGGGTATTTGGAGTGTTTGAAACTGTATTACCAGAGGGCTTGTTTTTTTATATATATTTTCTTCGAAATGGCAAATACCATGCA
Organism: Engraulis encrasicolus; assembly: GCF_034702125.1. NCBI lineage: Eukaryota > Metazoa > Chordata > Actinopteri > Clupeiformes > Engraulidae > Engraulis > Engraulis encrasicolus. The sequence goes on along the minus strand of NC_085864.1, from coordinate 31,717,114 downwards.
CGCTGTCAAATATCAAATATCAAAATAAAGTCAAATGTATGTTTGGAAATCGGTAAATACACTCTATAGCGCCTTCACAAGGTCAACTTGCCAATATTCCCCTATTCACACAGTTAATACCACACTATACACATCATCAAAAAACACATGTACAGTATGTTTGGACATGGGTAAATACACTTCTATTTCTATAGTGCCTTCTGGGACCACATGACAAGTGGTTGAGTCTCACAAGGTCAACTTGTGCCAAAATTCCCTATTCACACATTTCTCAACCTCATACACCAATACCAGGATGCTTGTTGGGAGCTCTATGGGGTTTAGAGTTTAGCCCAAGGACACTTCACTACTGGTCAGGAAGAGTCGTATCCAAACCAGCGCCTCCCTTGAGACCTTCACCTGTTGATATGCGTATACAATATGTATGTATGCATGCATTCATACTCAGGAGGAAGTGCATGGTCAAACACACTCCAATTGATTTTGTCTGTCAGTGAAGAACACACAAATGTGGTAGAGTGCATGCACATACAGAAATGCAAACAGAAACACATACAGAAAGGCAGACACACGTGTATAGAATGACAGAGATACACAACAAGCACACACACACACACACACACACATACACACTCTCCCTCTCTCTATTTCTCTCTATCACACACACACACACACACACACACACACACACACACACACACACACACACACACACACACACACACACACACACACACACACACACACACACACACACAGACACACAGACACACAGACACACAGACACACGCACACCCCTTTAGCCCTTCCAGTACCTCCTGGTTGAGCAGTGCGGAGGCGAGCTTGTGGACGGTGGCGGTGAGCAGGCAGGTGCCCCTGATGACCTTGCTGAGGGCGGCCAGGGACTGGTGGATGGCCTGCACCAGCCGGATGGCGTTGAACTGCTCCAGCACGATGAAGGACAGGATGGGGGAGCCCTGGCTCTCGCTGGGTGGGGACACCTTCTGGTGGATTAGGGTCGAGCCCTGGGGGGGTGGGAGGTGGGGGGGAGACACAGGGATGGAAAGATATTGCGAGGGAAAGTTATATTTTTTATAAATTTAATAATTTCATAAATTATATTATAAAAGTACTCTACTCTACTAAAAAGACAGATACTGACGCCATCATAAATGGTTTAAAATGACGTAAGAAGCTAGCCTTATTTTACTAAAACCCCAGAATGTTCGTTTGTCAAGGCGGTGGAGGGTTAGTGATACATGACTATCATCTTTGGAAAGGGTAGGTTATACAATTTTATATGACATATGACATGTAACTCCTTAAAAGTATATTTGCTTTGGTGAAAAAACTTTAGAAATTACATTCATAACACAAAATCTTTTTTTCTTCGGGAGGTCTTGCCAAGGTGGTAGGTGTCTGCTGTCAAAGTGGTTGCTTTAACAATAAAGTGCTGGGGAAAACCTTGTCATACCCCTGTACTAACTGCACACATTGGGTCTAGTTTGGGATGCATTCAGTGAAGTTTCGTCTAACCAGAGGAGTCCCAGACGTAACGCTTAGGGAAACGAGGGGGGTGGTGACGAGACTCGCAGTAAGGACAGGATAATAAGAAGCCAAAGAGAATGTCACAGGCTTGCAGCCAAAATTGCGAATACATTATTCATGGCAGCTTTCAGATGGGGTTGTTAGAAATCATCACTATCTGAATTTCACATATCACTTCAAGACAACCACTCAGCCAGTCATATCGAACAAGCCCCAAAAGGCCACAGCAACCACTTGTTACATTTTTTACATCAGTACATTCAGTACATTTTTAGTAACCCACTTAATGCCAATAACCATCAAGATTTACATGAAGGTCAAGATGTTTATGGCACTCAAGAACAAGATAGTTAATGGACAGTAATGGACTGTGAATGAGAAAGCCTATGAGCAATATAAAGAAACAGAATACGAGTTTGAAACAGATACCAAACAAAGATAAGGACATTGAGAGACAAGAGCAAAGGCTAAAAGCTCTTCACATCAACAGCCCATATTCATCTCTGTTGCTGTTGTAAAAACACTCCACACCCACTACAACAAAACACACACATTTTAATGGCTGACTAATCGACCCGACTTTCCGGTGCACAATAGAACTCTTTACACACGGCACCGCGTGTGTACTTGGCACTATCCAGCAGGCCATTGTTTTGCCAGTGTTGTTACACTAGCCAGGCTGTGTCCTCCTAGTGACGTAGTGACGCAACACCTTCAGCGTTGCTACTAGTCAGGCCAAGAGCAATGCAAGTACTTTCTGAGCTCGGGAACTCCTCCCACTTTGTCGGGAAGCAAATAACCAGTAGCAAACCAAGGGAGGCTTGTCAACCGTGCCATTCAGGAAAGCTTAATTGTTTTACTCTTGGTCAGACCAAAGTCGATGATAATCAGGCTATTGTTACCCTGAAGTCCAGTGTGCACTGGATGTGGTTGCTAAATGCAGGTTATGGCATGCAGCTAATATCCTAATACTGCAATAACAAGACTGTACAATTAAACATCATTACCAGGATACAGACATGAAAGAAAGACATTTCTCCGTGTACATACAGTAGGTGGTTCTTCAGGTATTTCTACACTAACTAACTACATTTCCAAAATACCTTAAAAAACAATGGCCTTGCCTACATTACTATACTAAATCTGTTTCGGTATTGTTCCTACATGACTGAGAGAGAGAGAGAGAGAGAGAGAGAGAGAGAGAGAGAGAGAGAGAGAGAGAGAAGAGAGAAGAGAGAAGAGAGAGAGAGACAGAGAGAAAATACAATTGAGGCATACTATAAAAGACATAAGAGAGATTCATGGGGGACCAAGAAGCCATAGGGCACTGCTAAATGAACCACAAAGCACAAAGCACCTGCCCTAGAAACAAAGATGACAAGGCAGCCATTTCCACAGTGTATAGTTACATTATGTGTGGTCATGTATCAAGGTGAAAGCAGGCATGTGTGGAGTATAAGCGAGCATTGCTTTCTACATCACCTCAGAGGAAAACAAGAGACAGGCAAATTCAATTACAGCAAACACGCATCCTTATGAAACCCCTACGCCTTTGCCCCCGCACACAACTGGCACGCTGCGCCATTGTTATTTCCCCCCCTGTCATCTCCGCTATTCATTTCGTTATTTCTCTTTTTCTATTCCCCCTATTGTTTCCTTCTCCCTACTGTCTTCCATTTCTTTCTTTCTCACTCGCTCCCCATGTCCCTGACCACTGTATATATACACAACGCGGGCGGCAATGGAATAAGATATATGCTAATCAGGCGGTCGCGTGGCGCTAAGCTAAAGAAAGCCGGTTGCAAGGGGGGGGGAACGCCGCAATTAATTATAAGCAGCGGGATGTTGCCGAGCATGCTGGGAGGGCGGTGGAGGTGGTGGCAGCGGCGGCGGAGGCAGCTCATCCCGTAACATAATATAATAATAAGAGAGAGAGGAGGCCCATTAACACTGTGTGGTGATTTTTAGCGCCACAATAGGGGAAGACAATATGCTATTGTGTATGCTGACGCGCTCGCTCACAACAGCGGCACAGCGCCCGAGGCAAAGGAGTAAACACAATATGCACATCCCGAGGGCGGGTGTGTGTGTGTGTGTGTGTGTGTGTCTCTGTGTGTGTCTGTATGTGAGTGTGTGTGTGAGTGTGTGTGAGAGAGAGAGAGAGAGAGAGAGAGAGAGAGAGAGAGAGAGAGAGAGAGAGAGAGAGAGAGAGGGAGAGAGGGAGAGAGGGAGTTGGCATGTGTATTACGCACAGAAGTCTATATGTCTGTTTGTTTGTTTCATTGGTGTGTGTGTGTGTGTGTGCAATCAGATGTGGTTTGAAGCAGGCACCAGAAGATCCACCTAACACCTGAAAAGCCAGTGAATGAAAAGACAAGTGGTGTGTGTGTGTGTGTGTGTGTGTGTGTGTGTGTGTGTGTGTGTGTGTGTGTTTGCCTGTGTGTGCATATGTGTGTTTATGAATTCAAATCGTGTTTGTGTGTGTGTGCGTATCTGAGTGATGAATTACTGCAAGTCTATGAGCTGCAAGTACAATGGTTTGCGATAAGTAGCCTACTACAGTATGTGCAAATGGGAGGCAGGGCCTCTGTTGACAGCTGAGAGCACACAAACATGTGAGTCACCACCAGGCCAACACACACACAGATGATTCATGATCCCTTACTGTAGCTGCTACTCTTGAGTATTCGGCTCTATTGGCATTACAATTCCTTGTCTTTGCCTTTTTTTCTATTCCTTTCTTTTCTTGTCAATTCATGTTCCTTTCTTGTCTCCCTCTTGCAGGAGTGTGCATGGTGGTGGCCGTAAGCAGCCCTGTGGTTTGTTTTGGGAGAGTCGAGGCCTCACACACAGCATAGTCCCCAGAGTGGAGACATGTCTGTCTACACAACATGAGGAACCTCTGGGGAATGAAGGATTAAAAAAAAGTAAAATAAAATAAAATAAAATAAAATAAAATAAAAACTCTCTCCTTTCTGTAACACTACACCAGAATGCACACATGTATGCAGAGCCAGAAACATTCCTATGCACACTACCACACAGGCATCTCTCTCTCTCTATCTCTCTCTCTCTCTCATACAGAGACTTTTCATTGCTCATCAGAGCTCTCCCCTGACTCCTGCCAGCTTATAAAGTGAGAGAGGCGGACGAAAGAGAGAGAGAGAGAGAGAGAGAGAGAGAGAGAGAGAGAGAGAGAGAGAGAGAGAGAGAGAGAGAGAGAGAGCAAGAGAGAGGGGGGGGCAGATAGGGACAGAGAGACAGAGAAAGAAGCAGAGGCAGAGACAGAGAGGGACGGAGGGACAGAAAGTGAAGTTACAAAAAGAAGCATTACAAAGAGACTTAAGTCCCTGGGCACATAACAGGAGTCTGCAAGCTGTGAGCCTGCCACAGCCAGAGAAATATAAAAGACAGTAGAAGAGCAGGAATGAAAAACCAGAGGGCAACAGAGGAATGGTGAGAGGGCAGGGCGGCGGTGTGATATCCAGTATTTCTTAGGTTATTACAAGACATAAAAATAAACCACAACTCTCCACAGACAGACAGAGGAGGGCATGTATGTGTGTGTGCCGTGGTGTGTGTGTGTGTGTGTGTGTGTGTGTGTGTGTGTGTGTGTGTGTGTGTGTGTGTGTGTGTGTGTGTGTGTGTGTGTGTGTGTGTGTTGTGTGTGTATTTATGCGTCTGCGTGCCTGTGTGGGTGCATGTGATCCAGAGAGAGAGAGAGAGAGAGGGAGAGAGAGAGAGAGAGAGAGAGAGAGAGAGAGAGAGAGAGAGAGAGAGAGAGAGAGAGAGAGAGAGAGAGAAGAACGAGAGTGAGAACGGTGATTGACGTAGACAATAACGTTTGCCAAAGGGTAGTGAATTAGGAGAGGAAAAATATGGCGTCATATGGAACGAGGCATTTTGAAGTGCCAATTTCAAGTCTAAATTGTAGGCTACTGCACTTCAAAATTAGGCTCTACAACCTAAAGTGTAGAAATGAGTGTAAAGATGTAGATTTTAATTTTGCTTGACACGTACCACAAATCTCTTACCCATCTTAATCTGATGAAAATCGATGTAATTATGGAAATTGCTTGCTTGAGTGTCTACTAAGCCAAAGATACAGTATTTGAACCATTTTTAAGCACAAAAACACATTTGATTTAGCATGTAAATGCTAATTTACCCCATTAAGGTCGAAAAAAGCATCTGTGTGTACATTTAATAGCGTTGACAATTATGATTTTTTTAATTACTACTATTGGATGGGGGGATCAAGTTTTACAAATGTGGTATTGTGACTATACACTCCTCATATTCTGCTTTGTAACAGCATAGGGTTCTGAGCTGCTCAATCGGCTCAGCAGATCTAAACTGGGCCTGCCAAAAGGAGACTCACACTTACTAGGAAGGCAATTTTACAATTCCTCCCAAGCCAAGCGCATACACTACAAAGCGTATGTGTCTGTGAACAGCAGTTAGACTGTGGAGTGAAGGATGCCACCACTTAAAGAGACTATGGTGTGCGTGTGCGTGTGTGTGTGTGTGTGTGTGTGTGTGTGTGTGTGTGTGTGTGTGTGTGTGTGTGTGTGTGTGTGTGTGTGTGTGTGTGTGTGTGTGTGTGTGTGTGTGTGTGTGTCTGTGTGTGTGCCTGTCAAGCGCATGAGAGAACATTTGCGGAAAGTGTGCAGTGCTGTATTGAAATCCACTCACAGACTGATGAGAAACAGGTCTCTGGTGAGTTGGCTGTGTGAGTGTAGAGTATGTCAACCAGCGTTTGTCATTTATGTGCCTTCTCTTCTCTTTTCTGCTCTGCTCATTTCCACACTGGCCATACACATCTGTGATTCTCTAATGAGAGGAAATCAGCAGTTTTACTCTGTGTGTGTGTGTGTGTGTGTGTCTGTGTATGTGTGTGTGTGACTGAGAGAGAGAGAGAGAGAGAGAGAGAGAGAGAGAGAGAGAGAGAGAGAGAGAGAGAGAGCGAGAGCGAGAGAGAGAGAGAGAGAGAGAGAGAGGGGTGTGTGTGTGTGTGCGTGCGTGCGTGTGTGTGATTAAAGGTGGGAGATTATCTGACAAGAGGACGAGTGGTTGTGGTCCCCATGGGAGGATCCATCAGCCAGAGAAGCATCAGACACACACACAGACACACACAGACACACACAGACACACACAGACACACACAGACACGCACGCACGCACGCACGCACGCACACACGCACGCACACGCACACACACACTGAGAAACATAAGCGGCGGTACGCATCAATAGCCAATCAAGGGCCTTTCACATGCTGGAAACGCCAGAGTAGCCTAGGATGGGGCCCTACTGGGTCTCCTTTCTATCTGTGGCAATTACCACTACTGATGCAGCCAGGTACGCACGCACGCACACACGCGCGCACACACGCACGCACGCACACACACACACACACACAGAAATATAACATATGGGACTTACTTAGCACTTCAATGGTGAGCAATATCCAGCAATAACGTGAAACAAAATGGATTCAGACCCTATCAGGGTGTTGTCATGCTCGAGGGTGGAGGAAAGGACAGATACAAGGAAATAGAGAGAGAGAGAGAGAGAGAGAGAGAGAGAGAGAGAGAGAGAGAGAGAGAGAGAGAGAGAGAGAGAGAGAGAGAGAGAGAGAGAGAAAGAAAGAAAGAAAGAAAGAAAGGAAGAAAGAAAAAGAAAGAAAATAAAGAGAGGGTGAAATATTAAAAGATAAAGGGCAAAGATGTTTTCTCACGCGATGAGGAGTTTTTTCGAGCCCGGGTGCACACACCAGCAGAAACAGCTGCCTGGCAGCAGGTCCACTCAGCAGGCAGAGAAGTGTGGGCACACAGGGGAACGATGATAAACCAGGATGCGCTAGTGGGCGCAGAACATCACAGCTTTCATATGCTGGTTAACTCTGCAGGAATGCATGCCAGACCAACACGCAAGTCCAGCTGCAGCACGGACAGGGTTCCCACTCTTTTTCAAAAATCATTTTCCAGGATATTTCCAGGACATTTCCAGGACTATTTTTGGATAATTCAGGACGAATATTTAATCCGTCGGACCCACAATTTGGACATACACAGCGACACACAATGCATTTTAGAGACAATGTAACTTTAAGGTTGAAATGAGTTGTAATGAATGAGTACAGTGTGTTAGGGAAGAGGGTACGTCCAAAGACGTCATAAGAGCATAGTATGGCATGGCCGCAAGGGGAGTCACTTTCTTCTTCTGCAGTTAGTACTAAGGAGACTAGTGATAGGAGGGATTACATTAAACACTGACAACTGGATCTCCTCTCTTGACCAATTTTGCGAAGTTACAGAGTTCAGATTTTATCCATTATGACCACTGACCATGAGCAGAGTGTCTTTAAGCAATGTCCTCAGACTACAACTAATCAATGCATTTTCCATTGAGTGATACTTCTTATACAATGTACGTTATTTGCTTAGTACTGGCGGCAAGGTAAAATGCAAAGCCACTACCGCCAGGGCTGGAGTGTGGAACAGGTCATAGGACGTAGTAAATTTGTGTTGTAATTAAGGCTGAATGACAGCTGTAATTTAACCACAAACTGAACATTGACGACAGGACATCCTATTTTGACCGGGCCGGAACTAGCAGCAGCTCCTCGCACCCACAATGCAATTCAAATTGCGGAGTTTTCAGTGTCACAATTTGTATCGATCATGGCCTTGCATCCACTGCGCATGGTGTCCCCGGGCTACGCCCCCGTACTACACCGTGGCCAATGCAATTTCCTGCGAATAAGCGTTCTTATCCATTCTATGTTCTTTGTCCAAAGGTATAGACCTGAGTTGCGGTTGAAGATCACCAGCTGTCCCGCTAGTAGGAATCTGCTGGAGCTTGGCGACCACAGCCCTATGTCAAATTTCGCAAGCCCAGCACGTGCAGCCTCTGTTCAATTGAAATGCTTTCTGATCCACAAAACGTTTATTCTGAATTAAATGAAAGTGCAATGTAAACTCACATTAATGTCACATTATCTCAGAAAATAATACCTTAATAGTCTCTCTCTTATCGCAAAAAAATAGTGTACTTGGATTTAAATGCATTCTCCACAAGACTTGACTTTGACTTTTTTGCTCACCAACCATTGTGGCCAGTGGTTTCTGTCTTTCTGCAAGCCAGTTTTGTTGCCAGTTTCTTTTTCTCTGGAATATTCTTACATACAAACAATTGATGCGACTACTGTGATTTGTCACACCAAAGATCAAACTAGCTTTCAAAGTGGCTAGTGAGACTGAAAGCTCTGATCTCCAAAAAAGATAGCAGTACAATTTTTTGTAAGGAAGTGCTAGCACTGCCTATTTGTAGACCTATTATGACCGTAAGCAGGTTTTTGAGAGATATTTAACGCCATGATATCAGCTAGCGACTTTTCAGCAAGCCAACTAACGACTTCTAGCGACTTTTGGCAACACTGAGTCAAAGAATATTACTGTTTATAAGCGCAATCAAAGATGGCAACCTGACCAAACTGTGTGTGTGGACAATAATGTATTCAATAGGTGAATATAAATTGAATCGTCATGTCTAGACTCGGAGAAGAGTAAAAATTATACCACAAACAAAATCGGGAAAAAGTTGAAGGAAAAAAAATCCAGGACAAATATTTTTTTTCCAGGACATTTGGTGAATTTCCAGGACTTTCAAGGACTTGAAAACACATCTCTAAATTTCCAGGTTTTCCAGGTTTTCCAGGACGTGTGGGAACCCTGACGGAGTATTTAGTAAAAAAAAAAAAAAAAGATTAAATAAAAGAAGTCGGCGGAAATCCTTGCTTTTATCGCATTTAACTTATTTAATCTTTTTTTGGCACTTACTCAATGTCTCTTACCTTTATCTTTTCATTGAATTGTTCTTGTACGATATGGGGCATACAGATACATTTCCTTGCCATGAACTGCACAATTTAAAGCCCAAAAGCAAGAAAAAAGTGTGAAAGCCCAGCTTTTTCAAAGCATACGTAGCTTGGATTTAGATTTATATAAATGCTCCCGTAGTAACCTGGTGACAAAATAGCACTTAAGTGAAAAATTGAGTTTTTGAATGGGATCGTCGCTCACCTTTGAAGGTCCCTTGAACGCAGTCATTTCCAAAACCTGACTCTTTTACACGGCAGTATCAAGGTTACTAGGCATATACTGGAGCCGCTTTCTGTGTACCGTATACACTGCACTGCACTGCTGTGCACTGAAGGCCACTTTTCATACACATGTTCTGCTCCATAAACCAGGCTGGTGAATCATGGTTATGACACTGTCACATGTATGTATCGGGATATGCTAAATTGCCCCAGTTGGCATGAAATATGACAGGGAGTTGAAGAAAAGAAAGCCAGACATCAGTACAGCAGACAAAAAATATAGACTAAAGGGTGAAAGTGAAAGTGATCCCCATTTGTCATTGTGGTCACATATCACACAAGAGGACAGAGTGCACACAATGAAATTCAGTGTCTGCATTTAAAGCCACACATGTCAGCAAGGGGGCAGTCTAGGTGGTGCCTTGGGAAGAAGGGGTGTCAGAGGATGCTACTTATGTCTACTAAGGGTAGCTCATTCATAGGGAAGGACGGAGGAGAGCACGGTTCATTCAATCTGTCTAGTGTCTACACACCTGTTGTTGAGGGAAATTAAACCGCTGAACTGTGGGCTAGTAAACCATACAGAGTCAATAATATCTTAATATGTAGTGGAGGGCGGGAAAAGTAACCCAATCCAGCTCCACATCTCAGTCTGAGGAGTGCTAAACAAGTAAGTAAAGGGTTTTTGACTATGACCCCAAAGAGGCATCACTACCCTTGCAATCCAAGAGAGATAATGTTCAAGGCAACATGGGATTTCCCAGGCTAGTCCATTACAGGCTATAATATAAAGCCAGGGCGATTAAGATCACAATTTAACACACATTTAAAAACCCTTCTAATTCCAAATATTGAGCTGTCTCTCACCTGGTTGAGTTTCTTCCACAGGTTGAGGATGGGCGACAGGCCACTGGACCAGAGCTCCCTATCGAACTTGGAGCCGGCGGCCACAGATCTGCTCAGGATCCTCAGCTGGGAGATCACCTGTGGGAAGGCACATGGAGAAAGCAAACTCAGTACAGGCTACGCTAAATAAAATGTAAAAAGCTGAGTTGAAAAGAGTCCTGCTAGCGCGCTAAGCCCCACACATTTGAGCGCGCTAAGCACCCCACATTTGGACTTGCTTGCCGATGGGGACTAGCCTCGCGAGCCATCCTACGTACTTCCGCCAAAGGATTGGCTCCACTACTGTAGTCTGGCTGTGCTTCTCTGTGGAGTGCCTGGAGCAGTAGAATTTTGATCTTAACGCCCCCCCCAGAAAACAGCCAATAATCGAATACGCCCCCCACGTGGGGGCGAAAGGGGGAGGGCACTCGTGACAATGACGTACAAATCTGCGCCAGAGCCATTGGTCTGCGCTATGTTGTTGTTGAGTAACTGCCAGCGATTGGGTGAGAGGTGTCCAATAATTTCAAACCATAACTGAGTGCCAACTTCCTGCTTCCTACAATCGCTTCAGAGCAAACAAATGCCAGACCATAAATACGAAATGAAATGGTAGTATTATGGGATGGTCAGGACCAGGCTAGATGGGGACCCCGATACGAGTCCAGCCAGGGTCATTTCCCAGCCCTACCCCATATTTCTGTCCAGTTCATTTCCTTTTTCCTCTCACACTATCCTTTTGAAATAAAGACCCAAAAAGCCCCCGAAACAAATAGAGTTTTTTATTTTTTATTTTTTTTTATTCTTCTTGCCTATATTACTTACTTATATACTTGCTTGCTTATATTAACTAATTTGCAGTAAAACCAAATGTCATCTATTTGTGACCGAGTTTAAAGTTATCTTCACATATTAGTGGGTTTTATATGTTGAAGAATGTTGCAAAGGCTGTACCTTTCAGGCAGTGTATCCATTCACACAGAGAAATAATAAGAGGACTTGTGTCAGCAATCGAGCTAGTGGGCTCTTGCGCTACTAAGCTGAAGATTGCTTGCAGTTACCCATGGCTTAGTGTGTATGTCTATGCTTTGTCAATAAATTGTTTGAGAGGAATGTCTGTCTTTGCGACCAAACGTCCTGAAGTACAGGAGTTTCACAATAGTGTCTGTTTGAGATCATACCATATGAAGACAAGCATATAGCTAGCGAACCGTTTGGCATTTCACAACACTGTATGTGAGACCAATGATCTCTGCTCTACACTTTCATAGCAAGCGACAATAATGGTAAGCGTAGCTGACTTGCCTGGCTATCATAAAAGAAAGGTTATTGATTCACTTGTTGGACAAAAAGAACATACTACATGTCCTCCACAGACAACTTCGGAGTGTGATCTGAATGAGGAATTGGAATGTGTAAAAGGAAAAATACTGTGTTTGTGTCCGTGTATGTCTGACCGCTATTGTGCGAGAGTAAGGTGGTGTGTGTGTGTGTGTGTGTGTGTGTGTGTGTGTGTGTGTGTGTGTGTGTGCGTGCGCGCGTGTGCAGGTGTGTAATCATTTTTCACACAAAACGTCCTTTGGGAGCAATTAACATCCATCCATCAATGTGACCATTGGGAGAGCAAGATCTGGGGGAATTCATCTACAGTGTTTGTTGTATTCAAAACAACTATTTTCATTAAGAAGGCAAGCAGCTCCGTTGTTTCAGACCCGGATCGATTTTTTGCTCTCTCGCACTGTTCTCTTTCATCCTCTGTCTTTCTTTCTTTCTCGTCTCTTGATAAATTGGTTTCATTTGTGCAGCTGGACCTTGCACTAACATCCGATCTATCAGCTGTGGTTTTAGTGTGGGAAAAGAGATGCTGAGAGGGAGAGGGAGAGAGAGAGAGAGAGAGAGAGAGAGACAAAGACAGAGACCGAGAGAGAATAAGAGCTGAGCTCTAACCTCAATTAAAGACCCAATCCTGCCCCACCTGGAGCGAATGCTGCACCAAGGTGTGGTGTCAGCTAAAGCAATTCGAATGAAACTCACAACTGATCTTCAATTGTGTGCCTTCAGGTTGCCTTTGTTGTTGGCCTCGGGCATTGAATGCATTCTTGTTTTTGCCATTGATTGATTGTTTGTTTGTTTATGTGTTACATTCATCCATCCATCTATCCATCCATCCATCCATCCATCCATTCATCCAGCCATCCATCCATTCGATCATCCTTACTTCATAGACACTAACATCCAGTTTACATGACAAGCTGCAGGCCACTACATAGTTGATGATGGAGTCTGAATTTTGTATGTGCTGCATTAAAGGGCAGTTAAAAACATCATCATTTACATGGCGAGAAAAACTGAGCTGGTACAATGACTTTTTGAAATGCAAAACTCTGCAGGGAAAGCGTGAAATATTAAGTCTGAAAATGATCATCTCATCAAGTCATTTTCCCCTTTAATTTTCCTCAATAATCACGTCAAGTCTATTATTTTGCTTTTTTATTCTGGTACTAAAAGACAGACTTTCCCATTAGGACTTCATCAGAGATGAGTTTTCTCTGCCGCGTTAGAAAATGGCTCCCACGTACTCGCGCGGCCGCCGGGCAGTTGGGCAAACATCTCATTGAAAGGACGGTTTTAATTAGGAGGTGTATTAGACGTTTTCCTGATACCTTATGCCTTGCGACCGTTTTTAGAAAAATGCTCAGTCATAATGATGTGTGAGTAGATGCTCTAAATGAAATTAAACGAGTCAACATGCTGATGATGGCAGTCCCTAACATGCCTTTATCATTTGCAGATATTCCCCATTATCCATTATGCTGCTACTACATCCCCATTTTTCAAGCTAAAGATATCGAGGGATGTTCTTTGTAGAATAGCATTAATATTCACACCCTGTCCCATTCATATGCGTTATGTCCTTGCGAAAAGGCAAAGTCCTAGTTGCTGTTGCTTGCCGGGAGACTTTTTTTTTAAGCTAATAATAACCAGTGAAATGTAATATGTTAAGATACAGTACATGTCTATCATGACTTCCAGGAGGACCCTGTGTGAAAATGAGATTAAGGAAACTACTGCAAAATGTCAGAAAAGAAGGAAGTTGTTGTTGTACCATATTTTCACTTGAGCTAAATGGGACCATGCTGACAAAAAAGAGGAACGTAGAAGAAACAAATGGGTGAGAAAGAAAATGTGATTTTGTGTTACAAAAAATAGCTTTTCACACAGATCCTCGAGTTAGGGCACTTGAAGGAGACGCTTGTCAAAATCGTATCATTTTGACAAAATGCTCCTGACAGGGATATTGTCAAAACGCTATCAAAAACAGCTACAGGAACATTGCGTAGTTCTTGGTTGTACTTACAGTCTGAATAATTTGGAGCAGCTCACTGCACAAATCTTTGCCAGGTTCCCCTTCATCTCCCTTCCACTACATTCACCTTCTTACTGGGGGATATCTTTTTAGCTCTTCCCCTTTGGCCATATCTGCCACAGACTCAGAAAGAGGCTAATTAAAGAACAGACTTCACAGCTCCTGGTAGCAGATAGCTCCAGTGGCGTGCCAAATGCATAATGGAAAAATTAGAGTTGCGGATATGGAACCAAAATGCCTTGAGCGGCGAAAATATTATGCTGCACGGCACCTCTCATTCCTATTAGTGATGGTCACACCGTGGCAAAGCCAAGTTAGTGTGGTGCGTCAAGTGGGTCAACTAATAGACTGGGGCCAGGATCATCAAGGCCAGAGAGAGAGGGAAGTCTTCAAGCTCTTGCTTACAACTTTAAGAGGTTTTTAATGCCTTTTAGTGTCTTCTTTCTCGGTCTGTTCAGTAATAAACACTCCACACGCTGAAAAAGAACATTAACTTGTTTACCATGAGGAGTTGGGAAGAGTTGAAGAGTGTCAGAAAGTTTGTGTCTCCTTTGACTAATATAGAGCAAAAAGAACATTAAATTAGAAATTAAATGCATAATATAACAGAACTGTACAGCTGTAAACGTAGCATCAGCAGCATAGAGTTGCACATTAGTGCAGTGTAACGCAGCAACGCACATTCAAGTCTAGCGGCAATGTACAATATTATTCAACTCTGGTTGGTCACCCCCATCCTCTCCTCCATGCACGCACAGACACACAGACGCACACATGCACATTCCCTCTCCTCTTCACTCCAGAATGCCCTGGAGGAGCCTGGAGGATAGGCTTTGGCCCACTTAGTGGCGGAGCGCCCCCGCATGTGACAGGAGAGAGAACGCCTGCTGAGGAGTCGGCCCGGTCGGAGTGGAAGGGGTTGGAGCTAAAGGTGTGTGTGTGTGTGTGTGTGTGTGTGTGTGTGTGTGTGTGTGTGTGTGTGTGTGTGTGTGTGTGTGTGTGTGATTGTGTGTGCGTGTGTGTGTGTGGAGAGATGTGCTGGGGTTGTTCAGAGTTGGCCCTTGGTTGGGGTGGATGGATTGGTGTGTGGCGCGAAGGAGTGTGTGTGTGTGTGTGTGTGTGTGTGTGTGTGTGTGTGTGTGTGTGTGTGTGTGTGTGTGTGTGTGTGTGTGTGTGTGTGTGTGTGTGTGTGTGTGTGTGTGAGTGAAGAAAGAGGGGTGTGGGGGTGTTCATACTCAAAGTGACAGTGATAAACGACACCTAAGCACAGGAGCTGGCTTCAGCGGTGTCTGCGTCAATCCACTGGTGCCCCTGAGACATATGGGAGCAATGGAATAAAAAAAGGAGAGCCAGAGAGAGGGAGAGGGAGAGAGATAGATAGATAGATAGATAGAGGGAGAGAGATAGATAGATAGATAGAGAGAGACAGACAGACAGAGGCAGGGAGAGAGAGAGAGAGACGGGGAGGGGGAGGTGGAGCTGAGAGAGAGAGAGAGAGAGAGAGAGAGAGAGAGAGAGAGAGAGAGAGAGAGAGAGAGAGAGAGAGAGAGAAAAGAGAAAAGAGAAAAAGGGAGTGAGGGAGTAAGGAGGGGTGAGAAAGCCTAAGTGAGGGCGAGAGCTAGAGAAAGACAGTAAGTAAAGTGGAGAGGTGTGAGACGGGGGAAGAAGGGAAGAGAAGAGAAGGGAGGAGGATTAAAAGGGTGTATACAGGAGAGACAAAAGGGGGATGAGAGCAGGGCCTGGGGATGCGTGACTGCAGAGATATAATGGAAGAAGCATCCTCCTCTCGTACACCGCCAATGTTTATCACATATTGTCCTTGGTAACGACCCCTGTGCAATGCACACTAAAGGTGTATGCTGAAGCGTGTGTGCATGAGTGTTTATGTGTCTGTGTGCAGCTTGTGTGTGTGTGTGCAGCGTGTGTGTGCAGCTTGTGTGTGTGTGTGTGTGTGTGTGTGTGTGAGAGTGAGAGAGAGAGAGTTTCCGGAGGGGAAAGGAGGCACAGAAAGAGAGGGAGAGAGGGTTATAGTTCGAGATATGAGATTTTGTGTGTGCGTGCCTGAGAGTGCTTTTAAGTGTATACATACATGCAGGTGTGTGAAGCTGGGAGCACCTGCCAGTGTGTGTGCGCGCCTGTGTGTGTGTGTGTGTGTGTATGTGTGTGTGTGTGTGTGTGTGTGTGTGTGTGTGTGTGTGTGTGTATGTGTGTGTGTGTGTGTACATGCACACATGCACAAATGCCTATGTTTGTACGTATATGAGTGATGTGAGGGGGTGCTCTGGTGCAGGTTAGCGACCAGTGAGCCTGGTAACCCTACATCGATAAAACAGATCATGGCACTGGGGAACATACATAATTACATCCACTGGGACAGGTGCACTGTGACCACTCAATTAGCCTTCAACACCCCAGCACCAGGTGACCCTGCGCCACGTCGTGTGTGTATGTATGTGTGTGTGGGTGTGTGTGTCTGAGGGAGAGAGAGTGTGTATGTGTGTGTGTGTGTGTGTGTGTGTGTGTGTGTGTGTGTGTGTGTGTGTGTGTGTGTGTGTGTGTGTGTGTGTGTGTGTGTGTGTGTTTGTGTGTGTGTGTGTGTGTGTGTGTGTATGTGTGTGTGTGTGTGTGTGTGTGTGTGTGTGTGTGTGTGTGTGTGTGTGTGTACTGTATGTGTATGTAGGTGTGTGTGTTGAAGCCCAGAAGAGAACTGCTCCACCCACACACATGCAGGCCATGCACATAAAATACCCACCAATCTACAGTCCTGCACCAGCTGCCACAGCTAAGCAATAATAGCTACGGTACATGTGCACTAGGGGTCGACCGATACAGGTTTTTCAATGGCCGATGCGATACCGATATTTTTTCCATCACCCTTGGCCGATAACCGATTTCCGATACCCGATACGGCCGATGCCGATATTGTTAAAAAAGTGTTGACAAAAAAATGACAAAAATCAGTACTGTATCATTTAAAAAAATCCTATCCCATCACCTTTTCATCACACCATAACATGAATAACAGGAAAATAACTCATGTACAAAGCACACTGAGCCACTAGTTTAATCTGTAGCCTATACAGTATTATAGCCACCTAAAAAGGTACACATAAGTCATTAAAAATTCAAAGGACTGTGGCTTGACAGTGGTACAATAGCATAGAGCTTGACTGTAAATTTGAAAAATGTTGGGGATGACCAAGATTATTATGGGTTTAAATATTTATACCAAACGACACCCCTCTATTTTACACTCACTTGTTGCTGAACGAGGAAGCAGCAGCATTCCGGTAACCTAGTCAGTTAAATGTTACAGATATGTTTTACACAATATTTCTCACCAAATAAACCTCTATGAATTGAAACAGCCAGTTTGCAAGTGATGTTTGTTACTCATTAGAGATCGCTAAACAGATGGAAGTTGATAAATGAATGACGCTATGAAATGTGCGTTTTGAAACGCGGTGGAAATTAACACTGAAATATGCTGGAAGGCACTCGTTACAACGCTAGGTAAGAGTTGTGGCAAATGGGGGTGATAAATGACCGAACAATGAACCAGGGAAATAAAAACAGTAGTTTACCCTCGTTGGATGAGCTGGTTGGTTGCTCAACGAGATGGCTGCATTATGCAGTCTGCATGCTGGTTAGTTAAATGCTACAGAAATGTTTTAGAATATTTTAATTTAGCCAGTTTGCAAGTGATGTTTGCTACCTATTAGATGTCGCTAAAACAGAATGAGGTTGATAAATGAATGACGGTATGAAATGCACGTTTTGAAAGGCGGTGGAAATTAGACACTGAAACATATGCCGGTAGACATTCAGTTACAACGGTAGGTAAAAGATGGCAAATGGTGGTGATTATTGACTGAACAATGAACCAGGGAATTAAAATCAGTACAGAAAATGGATGTAGCTGAAACATTCTCCCTTTAGGCCTATTACATGCACATGCCATGTCATTCAGTGTCCACATTAAAATAGGATGCATCTGAAAGTCTAAAACTTTGTGGCAGCCTGCAAGGCTGTTTACTTTACTCCATGAGTGGGGGAGGGGTGACGCAGCAGCGTGCATTGCGGGTCTGCCAGCAACACAGAGCTGCCCGTCTGTAGTCAAAATCTCGGGGTGGGTGTATCGGCCAAAACCGCATGCGTATCGGCCGATACCGATACACTTAATAAACGCACATATCGGCCCGATATATCTGTCGACCCTTAATGTGCACCTGGGTAAGTTGGGGGTCGGGCAGGGGAGTGATGCTGGTACGAGTACCTTTGATATTCAGCACTTCGAGCAACCAGCTGCCCTGTGCAAATTTTACATTACATAGAGTACGTGTGCTCAAGTCTAACACAGTACTGTGTAATGTGCTGAAAAGCTGCAACTAATAAGTGGAAACATTTCCAAATCACTCACCAGAGCATTGGTTTTTTTTTTATTCGGACAGAGTTGTTAAATCTTTAAACATTCACACAAAAGTAAAGAATGTCTGACGACCCCATGGCCCAATATTATGCCCAATACCATTCGTACCAAAGACGAGCAAAGTTCACATTTAGTTTATATTCACGATATTCATACACTTTGCAGTATGCACATAACTTACAAATGCACTCTCACACACGTTCAGTTAGACAGAGAACAAAAAGAAAGAACACCAAAGACAGTGGGAGAGAACAAAGGAGGTACGGGCAAAAGATCAATGAATAAAGTGCTTTGGTGTGTGTGTGTGCGCGCGCGCGCATGCGCGCCTGTGTGTGTGCGTGTGCGTGTGAGTGGGTGTGTGTGTGATGTGTGTGATGTCTAGAGTTCAAGGACAGATTGTGAAGTAGACATGCATGCACGCGCGCACACACACCAAAGAAAGACGGTACAAAAAAGGAGGATAAAAAGATACAAAATAGGTAAAAGGAGGCAAGCCAAACTGGAGAAGAGAGATAACAGAAAGTGTAAAGTGAAAGAAAGAGAGAAAGACAAGTTGGGATTGGAAAAAAAGAAGCAAGGAAGCGTGAGATAAAGAGAGAGAGGGAGAGAGAGAGAGAGAGAGACAGAGAGAGAGAGAGAGAGAGAGAGAGAGAGAGAGATGGGGTGGGCTGTAGGCAGGTCGTCCATCATGCTAGACAGGTGTTGTGTAATTACGCCTCGGCTCACTGATTTAAAGTGGCCTCTCTCCGACCAGGCCAGCGCACCAGCCGACCTCTTACTAAATCTACTTCTCTCTCTCTCTCTCTCTCTCTCACACACACACACACACACACACACACACACACACACACACACACACACACACACACACACACACACACACACACACACACACACACACACACACACACACACACACACAACCATGACAATCTCAAACACACACACACCCACACACACACCCACACACACACACACACACACACACACACACACACACACACCCACACACACACACACACGAAGGAACACACACAAAATGTATGCTCTTCTGCACAACTTGTACTCCTTTGCAGTAAGATATACACATATAGAACAAAATTCCAGCAAACACACAAATGCAAACAGTCATAGAAAGAGAATTGGTTATGCATTTGTGATTACGTGGGCACAATGTAGTGAAAAAATTCAGTTGGTTTTGCATGCGAATGGTGAAATGGGTCGTGAATGTGAGATGCTTATTGTACTGGAACACACAATTGCTGTTTTTGCTCTTGTGTCACAACAAAGCCAAAGTGATGTATGTGATGTTCGAGAGGCTGTCTGCATGAAAAGGTGAAAAATTACATATTTTGTACGTTGTGTTATGTTGTTTTGGCTTTGTGTCAAAACAAGACCGGCATTCTCATGGTTTTGAAAATCCAGATGACTCTGTGAAATGGGCTGAAGAATGAAGATGTTTAAAGAATGCGGTTACGGTGGCGCCATGTGGAAAGGTGGAAACTGAGCTTTTGGGAAAACGGCGGCGGCATGACCCTGACTTTGTCCAATCGCTTTCCACGCCTGCTTCCAAGTTCCAAGTCTGTGCTGTGGCCAGGGCCACTGACAGATTTGGCTGGGGCCAGGACAAATTTGTCTGAAAGGGCCCCCCACTTAATACATTCAATGTACTGAGGACCCAATTCTGGGCCCCCCCATCTCCCAGGGCCCGGGACAAGTGACCCCTTTGTTGCCCCCTGTCAGCTTCTCTGGCTGTGGCCTCTGTGTCCACTGCCTCCGATCTGCAGAGAGTCTGGGTTCTTTGGATAGGAAGTGACAGTAACTGCTAGCACTAACTTAAGAGCGGGTTACATTCTTTTTTACAGAGAGAAAAAAAAATCCAATAACGGTTCTTTTGATGTTAACAAATAAAGTGCTTTAAAAATGCACATGAAGACCATGCCAAGGCTTTGAATGTAATTTCATTACATCGTGGTCTCAAAAAAGCAAAATAATCAAATGCTAGGGTATGTTCCTGCGTGGATGAAGACAGTTCCTCAAAACATTTGGGTTTGGGTGCAAGACAAAACATTAAGAAATTGACAAGATCAAAAGATTAAGAAATTGACATTGACAAGGGCATTCTCAAAAGACAATAGATGTAGTAAGACATTGTTTTCAAACAACATTTCAAACAAGAGGAGAGGGACTTACTTTGCAAGTCACATTTCTCTCCAGGCACTTCACAGTTCAGCACCGCTAAGTCTGAGGTTAGGCTAATTAGTTTTCAAAAAGTGCCGCTGTGAGAGTCACGTTCGTTAAGTGTCTCCGCTAGCCTACAAATTAAACACTGCATTCACATAGGCAGCTAACCATTTATTTTACTCAAAGCCATATCTAGCGCAATTACTGAATTAATTATTTCACGTTTTCTGTCTTTGTAGCAATGCTGATGCATTAACATGCTATATAAAGCTAAAGTTCTCAAAGTGAGTTTGATAGGTATCCCCCTAAGATGTTCATCGTGTTCTAAGATCTCTTCTTTCATCTGATGTAAAGCAACACCTGACAGAGGTACACAAACCGCATAAATAATAGTGGGAGATACACTATCAGTGCACTATCTACTGATATGCGCAGATGGAAAAGGCAGGGACAAGAACAGTTGAGTGACATGACAGACATTCATTTTTTTTCCAGTTCTGTCTGTCCCACAGATGATAGCCATTTATTTTTTTTATTTTGCATTAATTGGTTACTATCAAGGTGTGAAATAGCTTTGGTCTGAAAAGCCTTCAGGAGAATCCTACCCCTCCACCAAAGTCATTTCTGTGTATTCTCCCACATGATTACCTGATGAAAACACCTTTCCTTGCTGGGTTTGCTCATTTCCTGCAGATCTCGAAATATTCTGCAGAAATATTCCCCCTGCTGAATTCAACTCTTAAGTCTGAGTGTTTCCACATGGTCAATTTTCCAATATTTTTTGGCATGGGACAAAAGCAAGGTGTGTGTGTGTGTGTGTGTGTGTGTGTGTGTGTGTGTGTGTGTGTGTGTGTGTGTGTGTGTGTGTGTGTGTGTGTGTGTGTGTGTGTGTGTGTGTGTGTGTGTGTGTCTGTGTGTGTGCGCGTGTGTGCGCGCGCGCGTCTTTGGATCAACCACACACTCGTCTCGACTAGTTGCATTCCAATAGTTAGGAGCTGAAATGAAAGAAAAGAGAAAACGGCACCTGAGGAGCAGGAGTGAAAGCCCTGAATGACATCATGGCCTCTCTCTCTCTCTCTCTCTCTCTCTCTCTCTCTCTCTCTCTCTCTCTCTCTCTCTCTCTCTCTCTCTCTCTCTCTCTCTCTCTCTCTCTCACACACTCACACACACTCACTCACACACCAAATATGCCCTTAAATGCCCATGGATCACTAGAATACACAGACCTTGAAGAGTTTCCAACAGCTTTCCTTTACCTTTATGCACAGTGCCATTGGCACTGACAGACATTATTAAAATGGAGATAGCAAGTGACAGAAAGAGAGGCAGGTAAAGATAAGAGAAAATGATAGAGAATGAAATATATGGAAGGAGAGAGACAAGAAGTGAGAGAGAGAGAGAGAGAGAGAGAGAGAGAGAGAGAGAGAGAGAGAGAGAGAGAGAGAAGGCGAGACACAGAAAGACAGAGAAAAAAGAGAAAGACAGCGAGAGAGAGATCGAGAGTGAGTGAGAGTGAGAGTGTGTGTGTGTGAGAGAGAGACAGAGAGAAAGAGAGAGATAGAGAGAGAGAAAGAGAAAAAGAGAGTGACATAGAGAGAGAGAGAGAGAGACACAGAGAGAGAGAGAGAGAGAGAGAGAGAGAGAGAGAGAGAGAGAGAGAGAGAGAGAGAGAGAGCGAGAGACAGAGATAGAGGAGAAGGAGGTTGCCTGGCATCCACAACACCTGCTCTGCATGCTAAACACTTAACCCCTGGGTCCCTGCTCCTCCCCAGTTCTCCCCGCGTGGTGCGGATTCGGCGCTCGCTCCGTCTCCCGGGGGGATAATGGAAGTAATATTTCAGAGTAATGGCCGCTGCCCTCACTCCTCTCCGCCGCTGACCCGTAGGAGGGGATGGACGCTCCCTTCATCATGTTCACCCCCCCTCTCCACTCTGACCGCTGCCGCCGCCGCTGTGCCAGGCCGATCTTTGAGTCAGGCACACGCTCGGCCGCCTCGGTGCTTCATTACTTAAGGGACGGGGTCCTGACGGGCTGGTCGGCCAGGGGTGAGGATATTACTCTCACCTTTCTTCCACGTGTGAGCAGTGCACGCACACACAAGCACACACATTCACTCAGTCACACAAACACACTAAGACATATACCAATGCACGCGCACAACGCACACACACGCACACACAGACACGCAAGCACAGAGCTAGATATGAAAGAGGGAGGCCGGGAGGTGTGCAATGTCTTTCCAGCTTATTGTCTGGACACTTTCCCCATGAACTCAATTTTCATACAAACATTTATGGAATCCTCCAAGAGGGCATATAGTCTACTCTGCATGCTCCACATACTGTAGAGTGCATGCTTGGCTACACCATGTCCCTGAGAAGGGGAAAGAGGAGAGGTCTTGTCTTGGCTGGTCTGGTCACACCCAGCGCCCCTTGAGTGTCACTGACAAAATGAAATGGCAATAAAAAAGGCACATGCACGCACGCACACACACACACACACACACACACACACACACACACACACACACACACACACACACACACACACACACACACACACACACACACACACACACACACACACACACACACACACACACACACACAAAGGCACATGCACACAGTCAAATACATACATATATTCATGCATACGTACATACAGCTTGCACATACTCATACGCACATAAAAAAGACAAGCACACATACACACAGACAAGCACACACACACACACACACAGACAGACTGATGTAAGCGCTGACGAACATTCATGAGGATCCTCGCCTCTCAATGAGCTTCATTCACGTCCAGCCATTCGTCACAGCGTCTCGCTCCAAATGCTTTTATGATTCGTCATTAAGCTTATGATATCACGCAAATCAATCTACTCCACGGCCCGCCACGCTTAAGCGGACACACCTAACGCTTTAATACGGAGCTCTGCTAATAAAGTTGCGTTCACACCCGGCATGTGCTCACACACACACCC
Source organism: Engraulis encrasicolus (assembly GCF_034702125.1). Classification (NCBI taxonomy): domain Eukaryota; kingdom Metazoa; phylum Chordata; class Actinopteri; order Clupeiformes; family Engraulidae; genus Engraulis; species Engraulis encrasicolus. The sequence continues at coordinate 31,693,607 of NC_085864.1, read as the reverse complement.
TACACACCAGCAGACACACACACACGTACGCACACTCACACACACACGCTGATTTCCTCCATCACACACGCGCGCACACACATGCACACACACACCAAGACACACACACACTCACACTCTATCACACAGCCATTCCCATGCCTTTGCTCAATTTGTACCCCTCTTTCTTTCCCCTTCACACTTGCACTCTCACCCTCCCTCTCTGTCTCTCACTCCATCCTCCTGCTTGCCGGTGGGGAGGAGAGAGAGAGAGAGAGAGAGAGGAGGAGAAAAAAAAATCAATGCACCTCGCTACGCTTCTGCCTGATATGAATTTCAATGGTATTCACAGGCGAAAAGGGAACGAGGCGAACCTCCTTCTAATTCCAAAGCACCAATCTCAAGGTCCATCCCGTGTGCTCCCCGAGGGGGCTAGCTGCACTTAGCAGGGCTAATTCAGCAGCACTCGGCCGCCATTCGTTCCACCCACGGATGGCAGAGAGAGAGAGAGAGAGGGTGAGGACACGGGTTGGGAACTCGCCAGGACACCCAGCATACTGACTGAGGGAGAGAGAGAGAGAGAGAGAGAGGAGAGGAAAAATAGGGAGGAGGGAGATGAAAGTGAAATGGAAGGAGAGAGAGAGCGAGAGCGAGAGCGAGAGAGAGAGAGAGAGAGAGAGAGAATATATTATGGGAAAAAGAGGTGTTGGTAATGTAAGGGGAAAGGCCGCTAGATTGAAAGAGAATGAGAGAGAATGAGAGAGAAAGAGAGCGAGAGAGAGCGAGAGAGAGAGAGAGAGAGAGAGGGAGAGGGAGAGAGACAGAGAGGGACAGAGAGAGAGAGGGAGGTGGTGTGTGGGAAGAGGGTCAGGAGGGACTGGGAGGGCAGCCAGCTCCATACTGAGGTTAACGACACAGCTTTTAACACTGAACACAGAATAGACTTCTTATCACGACACCTCTACACACAGGCGCACACATGCACACACACACACACACCGAAACACACGTACGTACCTCTCTCCCTCTCTTTCTGTCTTCCTCTCTCTCTAAATATGTATGATGAATATGTATGATCATAACAAAGAATTCCAACAACGCTGCAAATACTTTAATCCCACAACACAGTAAATCCAAACAGCAGCCTTCATAAATACACATGAATGCTCACGTATTGTAACCTTCCATGCCACAGAACTCAGGAATAAGCAGACACAAACATGCGTCTAAATTCACACACACACGCGCACGCACGCACGCACGCACGCACGCACGCACGCACGCACGCACGCACGCACGCACGCACGCACGCACGCACGCACGCACGCACACACACACACACACACACACACACACACACACACACACACACACACACACACACACACACACACACACACACACACACACACCTGCATCTCTTATATATGATGCAGATGGTATCTCAGATGCAGTCTGGCCTTGCTTCTCTTCCCTAAATGGCACAGGAGGAGTGAGGGTCGGGGGTTGAGAGGAGAGGAGAGGAGAGGAGAGGGGTGAAGATGGGTGGAGGAGTGAAGATGAGAGAAAATGGGGAGGTAGAGGACAGAAAAGGCGGTGGAGGAGAGGAGTTGAGAGGAGGGAGTATGAAGGGCAGGGGAGTGGAGAGGTGAAGTGGGGAGGTGGAGAATGGGGCTGGACGGAGTTGGGGGTGAGAAGAAGGGTAGAGTGGCATGTTGGGGAGAGTGGAACAGGGGGTAGGGAGGAGAGACGGGTGTAGAGGAGAGGAGTTTGGTAAGAGGGTTGAAAGGAAAGAGTGAACGTGATGTGAAAAACAGAGAAGTGCGGTTGGAGAGGGAGGTGGTGGTAAAGAGGACAGAAGAGTGGAGAAATGGAGGGGAGTGGAGGAGTTGGCAAGAAATGATCTGACATGAGGGGCGGAGAAGAGTGGAGTGGACCTGAGAAGATGTATGAATAAGAAAGGAGATAAATGGAACGGTAAGGAGGAGAGGAGTGGAGGAGTCAGGTGGAGAAGTACGTAAAGAGCAGTTTGAGAAGAAATGAGACAAGAGAGGTCCAATAGAAGGACAGGACAGATGAGAGGAGTGGAGTGGAAAGGAGGACAGGAGTGAAGGTGAGTGGGGCAGAATAGATGGAGTAGAGACAGCAGAAGTTTGTTAGAGGAGCGGACATGCAGGGCTGTGGGTGGTTGGTTGCATAGATTGTTCTGGAACTCCGCTATACCCATGACAGGAGACAGATGTTCTCAGGGCTGAGATGAGGGATCCTCCACTACCTTCTATACGTGTGCTGCATGCTGTTCCTCATATCACCAGGCCTCTCCTCCCATGGGCTGGTGTAGGGCTGTGCAATATATCGAATGTATATCTTGATATCAATATTGCTGTCAAACAATTTTATAATATTGAGTTGAAACAATATTTTTGTTATTTGTCTATACTGCCAAAAGGTCTATACTGCCAACACTCATGCAGAAATTTCTCTATGGCCCTCCACTCGCACTGCTGAAGGGAGGGAAAATTGTTAATTGTTAAGCACAGTTATTTGACTTTAATAGAAATATCGTATAAAAAATCATGATATCAATATTGACTGAAATAATCGTGATATTGATTTTTTTTCTCTCATAACCAAGCAGTCCTAGGCTGGTGCTCCTCAAATATTGCCTTTTAATTCCCATTTGATTAGAGAGCTGTCTCCTACAGCCCCCACTCTGATACACAGGAGAGACTGGGAGCAGCTGAGGGGAGGGAGGGGTGTGGAGAGAAAGATAAAGACAGCATGATAGATTGTGTGCATATGGATGTGTGCTCTATGTGCTTGCAGGTGTGCCTGTGTGATGCAAGTATGTATGAGAGTGGATGTGCTTCCATGTGTGTTCCTGTGTGTTCCTGTGTGTGTGTGTGTGTGTGTGTGTGTGTGTGTGTGTGTGTGTGTGTGTGTGTGTGTGTGTGTCTGTCAGTGAAGAAAATAGCGTGAGGGAGGAAGGGCAGCGGGGGTGAGAGAGAGAGAGAGAGAGAGAGAGAGAGAGAGAGAGAGAAGAGAAGAGAGAGAGAGAAGAGAGAAAAAGAAAGACAGTACAACATCCCCAGTGTCTCCCATCTTACCCACCCAGCCAGCCAGCGTGCTCCTCTGTTCAATAGGCGGTCGATGGCCAACACACACATGAAATCACACTCCATCACACGCATCACGCCCCCCGGAGGCTGTGAGTGACTCAGCTGTGCCGGGGTGATTCGCTCATGGCTAGCGCTGTCTTCTACACACATGCACTCACAAACACACAATAAGGCACAGACACACACACACACAGGCGGTCTGACCACACGCAGGCACCACGTGTGCATCCCCCAGATGGCCATTGTGGAGGAATTCCTCCATGTCTTCCCTCTCTTCTGCCAGAGGATGTGAGGAGTGCTCTCATTCCCTCCTGTGTGCCTTGCCCCCCATCTAGCCCCATGTCCTCCTCACTGCTGTAAGCTACAGGTTGAGGGCAACACTGGGTCACAACAAGCTGAAGGGCACAGGGACAGGGACAGGGACTAACCATGTGTTCTAGTTTGTTTATGTTTGGGCAAGAACGTGTTACTGTGTGCGTGTGAGTGTGTGTGTGTGCGCATGTGTGAATGAGAGAGCGAGAGACAGAGATTAGAGAGAGAATATGGCTGTGATGGGAAGCATATGAGAAGACTGTCAGAAGAGAAAAGGAGCCAAAGAATTTTCTGGAGACTTCAGTTGCCTCTGTATAGACATATGTTTGTATCCTGGCCTGACGCTTCTCGGAAGCTTTCATCCAAAGTGACTTGTGGTTATTTATAGGTCAGAATGGTGTAGGTGCCTCCTTAACCATTAGGTCACAGCTTCCCATGTTTTATGATAGGATAAATGGTCATTCACAAGATAAAGCTTCATTTATTGTCAAGATCGGCAGCAACAAAAAGTATTGATAGTACACATTATGCTGAGAGGTTCACTTTACCTAATTAACTCAACACTGATAAAACTGATTGGACAATGCACTAAAGTGATCTTTGAACTTGTCTGCTACTCTTCAATATTAAAGAAAAGAAACGTAGACATGTAACCGGAGCTGAGGTCGCGTTAACCGACAAATGTCCGTCATTGACGGATTTTTTTGAAGGATGACGGAAAATTCTGAAGTCTGTCCGTCATTTTGACGGATCAATATTCAGGGTGATGATAAATAAATCACAAGTTTAAGTAGACTTACTCCTCTATCGAGTAGAGCAAATATGCATTTCAATTAGGTATAGTTATCAGCGCAGATAATGTCATGCTATTACCGTTTGCCTTTCTCCCTCTCTCCCTGCTTGTCATAGGCCTACCATGCGCCGCAGCTGGGCTGTGCGGCTGGCTGCAGCAGAGCGCGCGCCTCTGCGCTTGCTCAAAATAATGAATTAAAATAACTAAGACGTTGCCACCAGCCTACACGTGTGACTTCGACTTTAAGATTCAGAACTATGTGTAGACCTAGGCCTACTACATTTACCGACTATCTGATTTTCTGCCAATGGCGAAGTTGTCCCTCTATCGCCCTTCATAGAAGCATTGTTTCATAACTCCTCGCTTGAAACATAAACAAATATACGAATAGCATTTGCTAGCCAGAACCTTCACTCAAAGGCAACGCAGGTCTAAAACGGCTTCAGGACATTAACTAATAAAAACGACGGATATTCAAGAGCCTAAATATTACCAGGCAACGCAACTTACAACTTGGCAAACGTTGCCAGAAACGGCTAACCTTCTCTCATTTCGATAGCTGGTTCACCCATTATAGGCGATATATTTTTTATTCAGACATCTTTACCGCGCATCCCAGAGC
>NC_085864.1:31676282-31683782 GCF_034702125.1 Engraulis encrasicolus | reverse complement strand
AGACACTCTGAAAAACATTATTGTGGAAAAGCACAATAACTGTAGCCCAATATGGAGAAAAATACAGGGGAGAGCGGAGCAAAAATCGATTTGGCTGAAAGTTATGCTACAATAAGTGACGTATGAGGCCTAAAATGTATAATTTAGCCTTACCATGAAAGAACAATCCAAAAATCTATTGTATCTCAATGCTGCAAGCAGAAAATAGGAGGCTTTGTTGAGTTGTGTGTGTGTGTGTGTGTGTGTGTGTGTGTGTGTGTGTGTGTGTGTGTGTGTGTGTGTGTGTGTGTGTGTGTGTGTGTGTGTGTGTGTGTGTGTGTGTGTGTGTATGCGTGTTCGTGTGTGTGTGTGTGTGTGTGTGTGTCTATGCGTGTTCGTATGTGCGTATGCGTGTGTGTGTGTGATGTTTATGCTCCTTTGCTCTCATCATAAACCACCTCCCTGACAGTGCAGTTCTTCCTGCTCTATTCTTATCTGTTGGCTGTATGAGACAAACGTGAAAAAGTAGTATTGTAAAAAACACAATAACACTCTCCTCTGTGGAACATTACAAAGGAGGTGAGCTAAATCGATGGGGCAGAAAGTCATCTTAAGTGATGTATGGGGCTTGAAATTTTAACATGTAGGCCTACAATATATCAATATATGATGCTCTTAAAACTATAACACTAGGCTGTGTGTGTACGGTGTGTGTGTGTGTGTGTGTGTGTGTGTGTGTGTGTGTGTGTGTGTGTGTGTGTGTGTGTGTGTGTGTGTGTGTGTGTGTGTGTGTGTGCGTGTGTACCTTTGTTTTGACAGATACAAGTTCAGATCGATCAGATTTTGTGCGTCTGAGAGCACTAACCAAAATATACAATGCTACATTTACGTTTGTTATACAGATAGCATAAAATATGTTATACTCTTTCCCACTACACAAGCAAAGCTAGACTCATGACGATACAGCAAGTTAACATACCCATTCAGCATTTGAATAGAAGCTGTCAAGCGTTTCTGCTCAGTCTGGCCAAGAGCAGCATTTCTCTTGTGACCCGTGTGCTTCACAGGCAAACAAATGGAAACAGAGTGAAATGTCTACGTCATGATGAGAGGACTATATCACTGAGCTACAAACCTGCCTCAGCCCCTTTGGGATGAAGAAAAAGAGAAAAGGAGACACAGAGAGGGTGAAACAGAAAAGAAAAAGAAAAAAAAGACAGTGGAGGTGTGTGTGCGCGTGTAGGATAGAGAATGTAAATGTGTCTCAGAGAAGAGGAAGGAAGAGAGGAAGACAGAGAAATTAAGAGAAAAAGAGAGAGAGAGCAAAAAAGAGAAAAAGACAGAAACAGGAAAAAGAGCGAATGACAGAACGTGACAGGAAGACCTCCACCTTAAAAGCAGACACTCTTTTGGAACTCTGAGGGTTCCATTAACCCCTGATGGTAGTGTGCGTGATGGTACTAATGTCATTGGCTGGCAGCAGCAGCAGTTTCCAGTACATCCCCCTAGGGGCTCTTCAGCTCAGAATCAGCTGTGAGAGAGACTGAGACATAGGGTTCAGTGTGCAGCAGTTAGGCGCTTGGTGGGAACACTCTGCGCTGTGCTGTGCTGTTCTGGGTAAAAATAGCAATCCCAGCTCGGTCTTCAAAGGCGCTGAAACGGCACTGAAGGAGAGCGAGCGCAGATCTGTTATCGCTGCAATTATCAAGACGATGAGAGTTGAGTTGAGTGTAGTGTGCAGTGTGTGTGTGTGTGTGTGTGTGTGTGTGTGTGTGTGTGTGTGTGTGTGTGTGTGTGTGTGTGTGTGTGTGTGTGTGTGTGTGTGTGTGTGTGCGTGCATGTGTGTGCACATGCATGTGGGTATGAAGGAAGATATATGCTGCGCAAGGGGTATCAAAGACATAGACAATCTCTCTCAGTCTCACACACATACACAGATATACTCTCTCTACCTGTTTTCCTCCTACGAGCACAGATACACACACACAAATATGTGTGCGTGCCTGCACACACACACACACACACACACACACACACACACACACACACACACACACACACACACACACACACACACACACACACACACACACACACACACACACACACACACACACACACACACACACAGCCATTACTCGATGTAAAGATGTAAATGTATTCATGTGAACTCCACTTTGCCAACATGCTCAGGCTTTCTGCACTGATCTGAAAGTTTCCCTGCCGAATGAAAGGCTTCCACAAACAACACTGAAGCAGCAAAATACATCTGATAATTCAGGAGTTTTTATATTTCACAGCACACCCTTACTACCAACAACAGTGGCATCAATGGATTAGCAAGGAAAAGCAACAAACAAATGCATGTTTTTGTCCATGTTTGAATGGCCAATGATGCATTCAGGTCACACCCGCCAACTTGGCGTCTCACCGTTGAAATTGGGCATAAAATTATTAACATTTTATTGAATATCATTGAATTTAACATTTTTATTTATATAAAAAAAGACTACGTTGAGCATAATGCTATCAACAATTACAATGAGCCGTTTTATTGGATTTAATGCTGTCCCAAAGGCATCAGACAGACGATGTTATCTCTGAGAAAGTTCAGTCGATGAGACTAGGGGCATTTCTCGATTAAGGACAACCTGGGCTTAACCAGATGTAAATTTAAAGATGAATCGGGCAGAAAAAGATAATAAAACTATTTAAAATAAGATAAAAACTTTTGACTACGGCAGGCTGATCTGGATTGTCCCCCGGGCTACAACACAGTAAAAATGGTCTTTAGTACCAACGTCCCTGTATGAGACCAAGGCCAAACTAAGCTATATCTATTAGCTTGGTGCGAGAGCGAGGAGACAGAGGCGTTAAAGGTGGGACGCATAGGAAATAGTGGCATGGCATTTGGGGATGAGGGCAGGTACAGAGAGAGAGGGAGAGGGAGAGGGGGAGAAGGGGGGTAGGAGGGAGAGTGAGCAAGAGGTGGGTGTAGGAGGGAGGGGGGGAGAGAGGGAGAGAGAGAGAGAGAGAGAGAGAGAGAGAGAGAGAGAGAGAGAGAGAGAGAGAGAGAGAGAGAGAGAGAGAGAGAGAGAGAGAGAGAGAGAGAGATGTAAAAGCAGCAGAGGGGGATTTAATTGACCTGGCTGCCAGAGGATGAGGCGTGACTTTTTGGCAGAGTTTAAAAGGTTAATGGCATGTGTCAGTGGGTCACTGTGCTCATTATATTCAACACCTCTCTCTCTCTCTCTCTCTCTCTCTCTCTCTCTCTCTCTCTCTCTCTCTCTCTCTATCTCTCTCTCTCTCTCTCTCTCTCTCTGTCATTGGCACATACCGTAAGCCTGTAATTATCAGATCTACAGGAGGGGGACATTACCGGATTCCTTTCCAAATGTACAGAATGAATAAACTGATCTGATCTGGTAAGCAAATGTTACTTCTGACCTCACCTCTCTCGATCTTGTTCTCTTTTTTTTAGCGGTCACATTTCACAGTAAAGAGGACCTCATGACCCATGTCAGACTGTGGACTCTGCATAAATGCATGTGTAGTGTGTGTGTGTACTGTGTGTGTGTTTGAAAAAAATGTGTCTATTTAAAGGGACACAGTCCCGTTTTTGGAAATAAGCTTATTTTACAACACCTCCCCTTGAGTTAAACAATAGGCTTTTACCGTTCACGTGTACTTCCAACCGTTTTCTAGTTATGGCAGTGCATATTTTACCTCCAAGTTAACAGTTAACATTGAGTCCTATGAGACCAACTCGCAGCTAACTGGTCTCATAGAACTCAATGTTAACTGTTAGCTTGGGGGTAAAATTTGCACTGCCATACCCAGAGAACGGTTGAAAGTACAGGAGAATGGTAAAACCCTATTTTTTAACTCAAGGGGAGGTGTAAAATAAGCTTATTTCCAAAAATGGGACAGTATCACTTTAAGAGAGAAAGCGAGTGAGTAGGAGAAAAAGACAGTGTGCATGCTGCATGCGTGTGTGTGTGTGCATCTGTGCGCACATATCCCGGCAAGCGCATGTGTGTGAATGTGTCTGCATCAATGTGTACGTACAGCATATGTACATGCGTTATGCGTTAGGTGTGTGAGGCTGGCATAAGGCAGCACTGTCGTTAACAGCACTGAAGTGGTGAAGCCTGCTTGGCATTCCTTTGTTCTAGCGGTGACAAGAGGAGAGAAGAGCGAGGGGGAGTGGGGGGGTGAGGTGAGGTGAGGTGAGGTGAGGGGACCTGACGCAGCACAAATGAATATTAAAGACAAGGCTGACGCTGGGCTGGGTATGGGTGTGCAGAGGGGAAGCCGGCAGGGGGGGACAAAGGGGACAACTGTCCCGGGTCCAGGGACAAAGGGGGCCCAGAATTGGGTTCTCATTACATTGTATGCATTGGGTGAGGGGCCCTTTCAGGTGATTTGTCCTTGGGCCCAGCCAAAGCTGTCAGCAGCCCTGTGGGTGTGGGTATGGGATGGGATGGGCTCCTGCTCTCCAATCAGCATACAGTAAAGACAAGAGGCACAAGGTCAGGCCTGATCCCCAGAGACACCACTGAAATGAGGAACAGAAGTGTGTGTGTGTGTGTGTGTGTGTGTGTGTGTGTGTGTGTGTGTGTGTGTGTGTGTGTGTGTGTGTGTGTGTGTGTGTGTGTGTGTGTGTGTTCATGCGTACGTAGAGGGAGAGACAGAGAGGACGACAAGAAAGCAAAACAGAAAGAAGGGGAGAGAGAGAGAGAGAGAGAGAGAGAGAAACTTTGCAGATGCTGATGGCCTAACTACCTGACTGTGTGTGGCCTTAGGTAAAGTGTATGCGAGCGTAAGCGTGTGTGGGAAACAGAGATAAGGTTTAACTTAGACAAGTACAGAAGGAGGGGGAGTGCACATGGGGCAAAGACAGAGTACACCACAGAACATACACACATTGACTCTGTGTGTGTATTGTGTGTGTGTGTATTGTGTGTGTGTGTGTGTGTGTGTGTGTGTGTGTGTGTGTGTGTGTGTGTGTGTGTGCCTGCTTGTGACGTGTGTGTGTGTGTGTGTGTGTGTGTGTGTGTGTGTGTGTGTGTGTGTGTGTGTGTGTGTGTGTGTGTGTGTGTGTGTGTGTGTGTGTGTGTGTGTGTGTGTGTGTGTGTGTGTCAGAGACAAAGCATGCATGTGCATGTGAGTATGTATGTTTCTGTAGCAGAGTGAAATTGTGTTTGTCTTGGAGGGTTTATATGTGTGTGCTGGAGAGAGCCAGGAAGGCGCCTCGCGACTCCAAGAGCCGTAATGGTGGATGGGAGATGTGCTGATTGCAGCCAATTTTCTTCTCTCAAAGAGACTCAAGTGATTGCTTTGCTGTGTGTACATACAGCAACTACAACGGAAGAAGACGAAGAAGAAACCGCCAGCTACATAGCGCGTCTTGAGTGTGTGCTGGGGAGTGTTGTTATATAAGCTTGTTTGTTTGTGTGTGTGTGTGTGTGTGTGTGTGTGTGTGTGTGTGTGTGTGTGTGTGTGTGTGTGTGTGTGTGTGTGTGTGTGTGTGTGTGTGTGTGTGTGTGTGTGTGTGTGTGTGTGTGCGCGCGTGTGTGTGTGCCAGTGCATGCATGCGTACACTCATGTGCTTGAATGTGCTTATAATGAGGAAAAATTGCAGGAACGGAGCAACCAGGAAAAATAGGAAAAAAATATAACTACGGTAAACGCGAGTTGCGCAACAAACACAAACTCCTCTGCAGCGGATCAATGATATCATCAATCACATCATCACTGAAATGAAATTTTGTGGAGTGCAAAAAATGTGCATCAGAGGCTGAGGTGTCTCCAAACTCAACGAGAAAAGACACAAAACACAAAACACAAATGCAAACTAAAGGAAAGCCTGGAGGGACGGGGGATTAAGCCTGATCATGACAGACAGAGAGAAACACGAGAGAGCGAGAGAGAGGGAGGGAGGGAGGGAGAGAGGGAGAGAGGGAGAGAGAGAGAATGCAGAGAGAACGCGGAGAGAAGGGATGAGGAGCAGAGAAAAGATGGAGAAAACAATGATCTATCAGTTGGAGCAATGTTGCAAGAGGTAAACAGAGAGGGCAGTGTTGAAAAGAGGAACAAGAAAAGACAAAAGAAGACAGACAGAGAAAGAAGGAGAGAGAGAAGGAGAGAGAGAGAGAGAGAGAGAGAGAGAGAGAGAGAGAGAGAGAGAGAGAGAGAGAGAGAGAGAGAGAGAGAGAGAGAGAGAGAGAGAGAGAGACATCTCCCTCCTGTATAGTACCTGGTGGCCAAGGGCTATGCTCCCTGAGGCGACAGACTGTGTCTTTTGAAGAACACACATTCAGATTCTCTCTCTCTCTCTGTCTCTCTCTCTCTCTCTCTCTGTCTCTCCCCCTCTCTCTCTCTCTCTCTCTCTCTCTGTCTCTCTCTCTCTCTCTCTCTGTCTGTCTCTCTCTCTCCCTCTCTCTCCCCCCTCTCTCCGCCTCCCTTTCTTCCTCCCACCCTCTTCCTCTCCCTCCCTCACTCTGTGTTCTCTGTCTCTGCATTGCCAAAAGTGAATGTGTCATCACACTACTTGAATTCTAATTGCTTCCGAGATTGCAAAGCGGAAATGGAGGGGGGACGGGGTTTGGAGGGGGGAGAGGGGGGGCAATGAGGGGGAGTGAGGGATTAGGAGAGCACACATCAAAAGGAGAAACTTGCAATTGCTGCCGGCAGACACTGCAGTGAAGCAGGAGGGCGCTCTCCGAGTGAGTGAGTGAGTCGCACTGACAGGCTGACAGACATGCAGACTTGCAGATGGACAGATGCACTTGAAAGACAGACAGAAGGGGCAGCGGCATCTCGTGCCAATGGCACTAATCACACAGTTGGGAAATGAGGTCCGCTTCTACCGCCGCCGATGCCGCTGCCGCTAATCATGCAGCACTGAATCACATATTAGCCCGCTAGCGCTAATCGCTAATCATCATTGGAGGACATGCGAGACACGCTAGCAGCTCTCTGGCAGCGCGTTGAAGATTTGGAAGCTCAGGCTTATTTGGGGGCATTAGCCGGTGTAGCAAGTCAAAATTGCCATGTCACACACCATGTCCGGCCAATCTCGACAGTCTGTCAGAGACAGACAGACAGACAGACAGACAGAGAGACACACACACACACACACAAACACACGCACAAACACAGACGTACGTACACACACACACACACACACACACACACACACACACACACACACACACACACACACACACACACACACACACACACACACACACACACACACACACACACACACACACACACACACGTACAGACACGTACAGACACGCACACACACACAGGCAAATCGGGTGAGGCAATCGGGCCTTTAATTGGCTACCTAATCATCCCTTTAATTGCTTTGAGAGCAAGCTGCCCATGACTTCAACTCACCCAAAATGGATGCCAAACACGCCTCTCTCGGGAGTCCGGCGCCAATCAACACAACATGGGGTACTGTATTGATCGGAGGAAAAACAGTCTATTGTGTGTGTGCCTCTC
>NC_085864.1:31658782-31671282 GCF_034702125.1 Engraulis encrasicolus | reverse complement strand
GTGGACATTGTGCACTTGTGTACCAGTGGCATCCAATAGAGAGCACATACTTGAGGGTGCTATACTACAGTCAGTGCCATAATTTGAGATACATTTGTTAAAAAAAATAAATAAAAAAAACAACAACCACAAAAACAGAAGTATCGCAGTGGATATATTATCCCTTAAATAAACTGGGAGAGGGGAAAGACGGGAAGATGAAAATGCGTACAAATTGACAAGTAAGTTTGACCTTGGTACTGACACAACCTGGCGCAACTACAAATCCACGAGAAATACAGTGAGCAATACTCTGAGACTAAGGGGAATTAGATAACGACGGACAATAGAAGATGGGCCAGCTGGAGATTAAGTGGAGTGGACCTGAGAAGAAAATGATGGTCCTGGAAACAGGGGTGGGGGAAAAAAAACCAAAAAAACACAGGAGCACGGAGGAGGAGAAGAAGGAGGAGGAGGAGGAGGAGGAGTGACTGATGCCTTTATGAAATCTGTATGAAGGTTGCAGCCTGGGGCTTGGCCTGAAGTCATTTAGTCTGGGAAAGCACTCTGGCCTGGCAGCCTTTCTTAGGACTACTGCAGCGTAGTCCAGGCTTCCACAGGGCTCTCAGGGTGTTTTCTAACAGGATAGAGGAGTGGCTGGGCACCACTGCTGTGGGACATTTAAGGTCAGCAGTGAATTTTTAAGTTTATCATAAAAACATAAAAGTGCAGGCTTGCACACATGCATACCCACCCACCACATGTTCTTGATGCCAAAGCCCCTCCTTCCCAAAATCAGATCAAATGCACTCTATCAAATGCACTCTATCTATGAATTTTCCTTCCTCAGCCAAATGTTAAGTATCTTCAATCTCTGATCTTAATATTTCTAATCTTTTAAGTAAGAATAAATAATGTATAAGTGAATATGTAAATGGGGGGGTTTGTGTGTGTGTGTGTGTGTGTGTGTGTGTGTGTGTGTGTGTGTGTGTGTGTGTGTGTGTGTGAGAGAGAGAGAGAGAGAGAGAGAGAGAGAGAGAGGGCATGCACGAGTGAGCAAGAAAGAAGGCGATTAGAGAGAGTATTAGAGAGAGAGAGTGTTTAGGATTGAGCAGTAGTCATGTATGACACATTAACATAAGAGGCACGTTCAGGCTGCAGAGAAAAGGATGTGCAGTGTGTGCACATGTGAGCCTCTGCGTGTGTGTGTGTGTGTGTATGTGTGTGCGTGCGTGCATGCGTGCGTCTTAGAGTATAGGGGTGGAATGTAAAGGATAGAAAAAAACCACCAAGAATAAATGACAGGCGATGAATGAACAGGAGGCCTCAGAAAAGCATGCCGCGGGCAGATTTTCACACAATCGCTTCCCACGGAAAAGGTAAGTAATTAACCTCCATTAATAAAGAACAGGACTGGTGACCACCGGTGCAAATACAACCAGAGAGAAGAGGGGACGCAGAGAATCGAGGGAGGAGAAAGAGAGAGACATAGTAGATGACAAACGAGAGAGAGAGAGACAGAGAGAGAGAGAGAGAGAGAAAAAGAGAGAGAGAGAGAGAAAGCTGATAGAGATAGAGCTGAGAGAGAGAGAAAGAGAGTAAGCGCAACAGCAACAAAATGAGAGAATGAAGGGGGGGGGGAGAGAGAGAGAGAGAGAGAGAGAGAGAGAGAGAGAGAGAGAGAGAGAGAGAGAGAGAGGGGAGGAGGAGGAGAATTAATTAATAACACTGGATCCTTCAAAAGGCTCTAGCTCTGAAAATAATTGTGGACTTAATTACTGCGGCCAGCAGTCCCGGGCGGATACAGGGACGAGCACATTGTGACAGCCGCCATCTTTGTGTTGTGCCACCGTAATTGTTTCCCGTTACACATGGCTGCCAAAGCAAAGCCGGCAGAGCAGACGCCGCACTCCATTTTGTTTTCAGCTCTGCCCTCTCTTTCGCTCACTGTGTCTCTCTCTTCTCTGTCAATATTTTTTCACTCTTTCACTCACTCCCTTTCCACTGCATTTGTCTCTGTCTCTCTCTGTATGTCTCTCGCTCCATTCAGCAGACCCGCCAACAGAGTGGGACTAAGGGGTCAGTTGTGCCGGGCCCAGAGAAAGGAGGGGCAGAGAATTAGGACCCCATCAGGTACAAGCACTGTATGCGGTCAGGCACAAGCTTGGCTCATGGAGGAGGACGTCCCTGTCATGCAGAGCCAAAGGCACTTTGGGAAAATAACATCATATCCTGTGTTTTTAAAACTATTGAGGAGAGACCTTTTCAGATGTCAGCTCAGCAGCCCTGCATTCAGTGTTTTACCATGTTAAAACACAATGTTCTGTTCCAGTTCATTCTCCCCATCAGATGAACCTGCGGTAATCTCCATGCTGGTGATGAGTGTTAGATGAAGAGGATCGTAGCACAGGTGGAGGCATCATATTCTACTGCAGTGCAGACGAGGTGGAGCAACACCTTGCCTAGAAGCTGTTCGCGTGCGCGCACGCGTGTGCGTGTGTATACGGGCATGTGTGTGCGTGTGTGTGTGAGATTATGCATGTGTGTGGCCATCTCGTGTTAAGGTGGCGTTGAGGGCCAAGGACCTGAAGCATGAAGCTGAGTGGGTGGTCATACCTCACTGCCAAGCAGCCTGTGTATGAAACTGGGCCTGTGTGTGTGTGTGTGTGTGTGTGTGTGTGTGTGTGTGTGTGTGTGTGTGTGTGTGTGTGTGTGTGTGTGTGTGTGTGTGTGCCTGTGTCTGATTCTATGCGTTCAAGTATAAGCCAAGCACCTGAACCATGACGCTGTGTAGGAGGCCATACTGCACAGTAAGCCTGCTTGTTAGGTCAACAGGGTCTGGGTGCGCAGAGCACATATTAGGAGAAAATGTTTATCTATGCAAGAAAATTCTCTCTCCTTCAAAAAGTATGTTAGACAAACTGTAAAATCATCTGTTTTTTGTTGTTGTTGTTGTAAACGTCAGGGTGCAACAGCAACTGATGGCACTGTTGTATAAATGAAAAGGGTTTTTGTGTATTGATTGCTTATTAATTAACTACCAATTAGTTTAGTAGTAGTTTTTTTTTTTTAAATATATTTTTATGGGCTTTTATGCCTTTATTTGACAGGACAGTCGAAGATGGTGACAGGAAGCGAATGGGGCAGAGAGACAGGGGAGGATCGGGAAATGACCCCGGCCGGACTCGAACCGGGGTCCCCGAGGGTGGGCATGCAAGCCCAAATGTGGGGGGCTTAGCGCGCTGCACCCCCCGTTTAGTAGTAGTTTTAAGTAGTAAACGTCAATGATCCAACATTATCCAAAACAATTTGAAAATGACTGGAATATCTACTCAACGTATAATATCTACGTTGTGTGTGCAATACATGCATGCATATTTGTACTGAAGCAATAGCATGTGTGCTTGTGTGTGTGCCTGTCTTGGTAGTACCGTACCTGTGGGATGTAATTGCGTCTCTCCTGGCAGACGGCGTGGAACCAGGCGAGGCAGAAGAGGGCTTGGGAGCGAACCAGCATCCCCCCCTTGCTCACCTGCTCCACACTCCACGACTCGTACGTCCTCAACAGGTTCTTCTTCAGCCCTGGAGGAGCCTGGTGTGGGGAGAGAGAGAGAGAGAGAGAGAGAGAGAGAGAGAGAGAGAGAGAGAGAGAGAGAGAGAGAGAGAGAGAGAGAGAGAGAGAGAGGAGAGAGGGAGAGGTGGATACAGACATGAGCTTGGGCATATGGAGCGAGTGTGTGTGCGTGTGTCATTTCATGAAAACATTTTTTTAAAGTAATATTACTATTAAACTACGTCCATTTTAGTTTATTTTTTTCTCACATTATGTACCTTGCTTTGGCAACAGTAATTTCGTCATTCATGCCAATACAGCACGATTTGATTTGATTTGATGTTGAGAGAGAGAGAGAGAGAGAGTGAGAGCACGCACGCGAGAGAGAGAACTGTGTGTGCGTGTGTGTGTGTGTGTGTGTCCTTGCATGTGTATACATGTAATCATAATTGCTCTTGTACTCAACATATATCACTGCTAATGAAGATTCATGGCGGAAAATAAACAAGGAAAGTCACACTTAAGAACAGAGTACCGTACACTTACTGAAATGCTTCATGATACATTTGTATGCGAGCCCATAGGACACATATTAATAAACAAGCTCAAGCATGCAGTACACATACTCACATACACTCACACTACATACAACACATCATTATCATCATTTCACTACAATTACCATGTATGTGACAAATAAAAGTACTTGAACATACTATACACAAACAAACAAACAAACAAACAAGAACACAAAAATGCTGTCTCTCTCTAACGCGTGCACACACACACACACACACACACACACACACACACACACACACACACACACACACACACACACACACACACACACACACACACACACACACACACACACACACACACACACACACACACACACACACACACACACACACCATCTATTTGCCTTGAGGGTGGTTTTACAGCTCCCAGTCCATGTCATTATCCCATGTTCCCTCTCTGAGCACCAGAAGAGAGATTTTGCCCATTTGGTACTGGTCCAATCATCAAGGGCCTATCTATCTACACACCCCACCTCCCTGAGTCAGACCTCCAGCCAAATACACAGCCACACAAATAGACAGAATAGAAACAACAGGCAGAAACTGAAGCCATTTCATGGTAGCTTACTATTTTCAGATGGAAGGAGGGAGAGAGAGATATAGAGAGTGGGGGCAGAAAGAGAGAGAGAGAAAGAGGAAAAAGCGAGAGAAAGAAAGGAAAGAAAGAAAAATATCTAAGTGAGCAAGAAATAAAACAAGTAAGCAAGAAAGAAAGAAAGAAAGAAAGAAAGAAAGAAAGAAAGAAAGAAAGAAAGAAAGAAAGAAAGAAAGAGGGAGTAACAGAAAAACAGACAGACCAAAAAGAAAAGAAAAGGGAGAAACCGTGACAGGCAAATAAAGACAACAGGCTAGTGGGGCACAATCACATAAACAGGACTTATTTATACCCCTTTCATAACCCTGTTGTGTCTCTCACCCCCTGACACATTTCCATGAGCGTGGAAGAGGAGAGGACATAACATCTAAGGGCTTGAAGGTTTGGCCTTGGTCTTGGTCTGACCACCCAGGCAGGATAAGCATCTAAAAAAGGTAATACTCCTGAGCCCACAGTGGAATGTGGGTACACGGCCCGCTGTGTGTTTTGGCTGCTGGAAGGGCACACATTCTCAATGCTGCTGTTCGCACTAGATTTATTTTACCCGCTAATATGATGAGAGGAAAGGGAAATACAATATTGTCATAGCACATATGGAAATGTTAACAAAGGAAAGAAAGAAAGAAAAATCAACTTCCTCAAATATTTCTGCCATGTGTTTGAGCAATACATTGTGCACACTTCTACCCACCACCCCTCGAAAGAATTAAGATAAAAAACAATATGACAAGTTTTTATCCCCATATCGAATGATATAACCCTCAGGAAATGTATAGGCCATATCTTTTCACTGGTACACTTCCATTGTGAATTACGAGGAAGACACACTATACCGTATTGGCCCGAATATAAGACGTGGTTTTTGTTCTAAAAATAGTACTCTAAAAAGGGGGGTCGTCTTATTTCCGCGCGCTAGAGAAAAAAGTAAAAAAAAAATTATATATTTTTTTTTAACTTAACCTGAATTCGGCCATTAGCCTATGCTTCACAACAATGCCACAAAACTCAATAATGGATGGGTTAAGAGATTGTTTTGTCCATATCAAATTTGCAGATGCTTATTTCGTTATGACAGTTGCACCGCACGTCTATCAACTGTCAATGTCAACGCGATGCGGACGACAGTGCAAGGGGAAAAACACAAGTCAATCGCGGCTTGTTGATCTGCTTTTATTTGTGTTTGGTTTTACAGTCTCATCAGGAAAGCTTTGGTCGTTCTCTCTGGTCAGCCGAT
Organism: Engraulis encrasicolus; assembly: GCF_034702125.1. Classification (NCBI taxonomy): domain Eukaryota; kingdom Metazoa; phylum Chordata; class Actinopteri; order Clupeiformes; family Engraulidae; genus Engraulis; species Engraulis encrasicolus. The sequence continues at coordinate 31,665,337 of NC_085864.1, read as the reverse complement.
AACGCCACTAGAACTAAAGAAATGAAGGGTGATTTGACGAACAACCTGTAGGCTAAGTTTTGGATGCTGTCATAAGCCAATCAATGGTCATCTGTGTGTGCGCGACAAAGCGACGATATGCCTCGCAACGATGCAACAACACAGAATAATGGTTAGGGCAAGAGATTGTCTTGTTCATATAAAATCACTAGGAGTTTTACCCTTGGTACGAAATGAATATCAATCGGACTTTTAATGTCAACGTGGTCCTGATAGGCAGCGCATGGGTTTCAAGTGCAATGCGTCAATCTGCCTTTGGTCACGTTCGGTTTCTACAGTCCAACGGAAAACTTTGGATGCATAAAATGAACGGCGATTTGGCGAGACGGCTGCTGGTTAGATATTGCTGTCAACGAAGCATTTCGCAAAATCTGTGCATTGCACAATAGATTGCCTATCTCTACTGGACTGGTTGCCTGCCTGGCTGGCTCAGACTCTGAATGTAGGCTATGTTGCGTCGCACTTTAAACAGGCGGGCCCAGACGGCTGTAGCCTGTTACGGTGCCTATTGGCGCTTGACAGGTGAAGTGAGTAAAGAAAGGAAAAGGATATGAGTAGCCATCTGTGGTCTTATATCATGGAAATTCCATGAAAATTATATTGTGAAATTTGTTCTTTGTAAAAAGCCTCAGATTTTCCAACAAATTAAAAACTGCATTTTGAGAAAAAGTTCAAATGTGAAACAAAATTAAGTCTTCAAAAAACCTTTTTCCCCAAAACATGAGCCTGAAAATGGGGGGTCGTCTTATAATCAGGATCGTCTTATATTCGGGCTAATACGGTACAACGGAGAATAGATGACATATATGAATTTCTCTGAAATTCAAAGCAGATTTTAGTGTGTGTGTGTGTGTGTGTGTGTGTGTGTGTGTGTGTGTGTGTGTGTGTGTGTGTGTGTGTGTGTGTGTGTGTGTGTGTGTGTGTGTGTGTGTGTGTGTGTGTGTTTGAGAGAGAGAGAGAGGGCAAGAGAAAGACACACAGAGAGAGAGAGAGAGAGAGAGAGAGAGAGAGAGAGAGAGAGAGAGAGAGAGAGACAGAGAGAGAGAGAGAGAAAGAGAGACAGACAGACAGAGACAGAGACAGAGAGCGAGAGAGCGAGCGAGAGAGAGAGAGAGATGACCAATGAGAGAAACATGAAGAGGGGGGGTTATGGTAATCAGTGTGTGTGTTGACGTAGGCAGGGTTGACTGCGCTGCCTTATTTACATGTGTTTCAGCAACAACAATACACCTCGTCTGCTTCAGGTGGACCGGAGCATGACCACACACACTCCAGAGAGACAGACACACACACAGACACGTACAGGCTCACACACACAAACAAACAAACACACGCACATACACACACTCAAGCACGGACACACACACAAACACACACACGCGCGCACACACACACGCACACACACAGACAGACACGTACGGGCTCTCACACACAAACAAACACACACACACACATACATACACTCAAGTACACACACACACACACACACACACACACACACACACACACACACACACACACACACACACACACACACACACACACACACACACACACACACACACACACACACACACACACACACACACACATCCAGAGGCGTGCAAACACTGTCCGAATACCTCTGATGCATGCAAACAGAATCCACACTCTCATCGCCATCACTGCAGCCCAAACAAGTAGAAACAGCACTGTGTTTTGAAGATGTGAGGATTGGAATGGAGGCTGAAAAAAGCAATCTTTCCCAGCTGTGAATTCTCCAAATTCACTCTCACACCTGAACACACCCTTTCATATTGCATGAGCCAAAATATACACTTGCTGACAGAATTGAAATGTTTTCCCCCAATGACAAATGTGACAGCATCACCAGTGAGGCTTATGACTGGTACAGTACATGCCCCTGCAAAAGCTCAGACAAGAGTACCGCACATTTTATTCATCAGTCAATATGATTGTTTGTCACTGTAGCAAATAGCCATTGCTAAGAACTGTACCAAAGACTATGGAGTGTCACAGAAGTCCCCTGTGCTTCTCCTCTCTCCTCTCTCTCACTCTCAGAGAGCAAGTGCACCACATCCAGTGATCCGTATCTCCCAGGACAGGGTTGCGGTTTGGGGAATGTGAACACGAACGCTGCCGCATAAACAGGGTTCATTTCCCTTGATGAAAGCTCGTTTAGAACACGGCGACTAGATAGCTCGCTTGAAGGATAGAGATACACACACACGCACGCACGCGCGCACACACACACACACTAATGGACTAACTCTCGCTCTCGCTCTCTCTCCACACACGCACGCACGCACGCACGCACACACACACTTTCTCCCTCTCTTTCTCTCTGTTTTCTCTCTCAGTAGCTAACATCGCCACAGGCTTGAATTTACAATTAAAATCTGCGCTGCCATCCTGTAGCACAGAGAGACACGCTGATTTCCATTAAGACACAAAGCCTGATGACTCTCCCTCATATCCCCCCCCGAACCAAATGGATTATGGCGGCGCAGTCGACACGCTGACTATAACCTTCAATATCACCGACACAGGAAATGACAAACACAAAATAAGGCATTCACTCAATGGAGACATCAGACACTGAATAGGACTTTGTGTCTGCAGTGCAGTGCGTCTGCGTGGGGACAGACAACAAGCTGTACTGCGCTTTAATACAAGGTGGTTATATAGAGGCAGATTAAGGCAGATACAATTGAATGGCACTGTTTACTCCCCTGTTCCCCTGTTCTATTTCCTCACTTCCACCCAGCTGAACACTCAATTTGTTATTCTGCAAAGGGACTGCTGTGTCATTCTTTATCCTTTTGGAAACAATTAACCTGCATTTCAAAAGCTATACTAGTAGTAAGGCAACTTTCGATTTGACTTAATTAATATCTGGAGAAGGTCGTAGGGCCTACGTGCATGTTTTTTTCCTAATATATAAAACAGACACAGAGGGCTGAGCTGAGTACCCTGAAGGCATTTGCGAAGTCTACAGCAGCCGTATTGTGAATTTGGAAGTACAACGGCTCGGAGCCTGATGTGACAAATAAAACATCTTTTAATGGCCTTGAAAAAAAACACCTCCCCTAAAGGGATATCATCATAACACTCCCAAGCCACGATGCTATTCCTGTGCTCAAAAGACAAGACAAGCTGGGGGAAAGAAAGCTGGGGATTGAACAGCGTAACAGAATAACTAACCAAAAACACACCACGTCCGTGAAGACTCAGCATTCACTGAAGTTGGGCTGAGAGGAGATGCTTCGTAAGTCCCAGACCAAACTCTTTCTGAGTCATTACCGAGACATCGGCAAAAAAAACAGAGGAGGATTATCATCCCACCTCCTCATCCTCCTCTCTCGGGAACCAAGAGCAAAAAGCTGTGACAGGCCTGGATACACAATAAGACACCTGGTGCAGTAAACATCCCTACCGGCGGCACGGACGCATAATAATGAGGACATAAATAGCTGCGTAAGAGGAGGAAGGCCTGCCCACATTTAGCTCCGAGGGGAAGGCCCTGCTGAACAATTCAGCCAAAGTCGAAAAAGTTTCAAAATTGAGTTTAACGAGGCTGATTCTTCTCTACACACAAGCACGCACGCACGCACGCACACACACCCTGTCATTGTACTTGACAACTAAGTGGCACAGCAATGATTGAGACGTACTGAGGGCAAAAAGTTTCAGGGAAAGACAACGGATGTCCGAAAAAGAGATGGCCACTCAGAAAACCCAACAATACTAGAATTCCAAATATTTCTAATTATGAGAGTTCTGCTTCAATGTGAAAGCAGGCTCCCATGTTTATTTTCAAATCCCAGAGCATATCAACAACAACAACAACAACAACTACTACAACAACAACAGCCCAAAGACGCTGTTTCTCGGCAGCCATTGACTAGAATAAGGCTTTCCATGGCTTTGAAAAACTGCAGTCTCGTGCCATGTCCGCCCACTCACTCACTCACTGGCTGGCTATGGGATAAACCCTTCTCTGGAAGCCCCCCTCACTGGTGGACGACGGGGGCTGCTGGCAACCACCACTGCTGTGTGTGTGTGTGTGTGTGTGTGTGTGTGTGTGTGTGTGTGTGTGTGTGTGTGTGTGTGTGTGTGTGTGTGTGTGTGTGTGTGTGTGTGTGTGTGTGTGTGTGTGTGTGTGTGTGTGTGTGTGTGTGTGTTTGTGCATGTGTGTGTGTGTTTGTGTGTGTGTGTGTGTGTTTGTGCATGTGTGTGTTTGTGCGTGTGTGTGTGTGTGTAGCAGAGAGTTTGACTGAGGACAGACCAAAAGGCGCGTGACCATCACTGCACAACGGTGGCGTTAACTGTGGCTTTGTTTGATGTCTGTGCTGCCCTTTTAACTCAGACACCAAGGCCAGAGAACCACATACTGTGTGGTGTCACCATGGACAATAAACATCAGAAGAAGAGATGACGCAGAGAAAAATAAAATATCTCTTTGGCATCAGTCTGGACGTTCTACAAATCTTCCAGCCGTTCCCTTGCTTGGTCACATATTGATGTATTGGTAAAGAAGGAGGAGTTCTTAAAATAGGACTGCAAAGCAAGCAACTACTGTATTGTGTGTGTGTGTGTGTGTGTGTGTGTGTGTGTGTGTGTGTGTGTGTGTGTGTGTGTGTGTGTGTGTGTGTGTGTGTGTGTGTGTGTGTGTGTGTGTGTGTGTGTGTGTGTGTGTGTGTGTGTGTGTGTGCGTGTGTTTAGTATGTGTGTGTTTAGTGAGTGTGTGTGTGTTTTAGTGTGTGTGTGTGTGTGGGTGTGTTTTAGTGTGTGTGTGTGTGTGTGTGTGTGTTTTAGTGTGTGTGTGTGTTTTAGTGTGTGTGGGTGGGTGAGCGCGTGTGAGTGCCAAAGGCAGTGTAAATCTGGTGCGCTCTACTTCCTGGCGAGCCAAGTCTTTCTCCCGGAGCACGCCTGCCTGTCAAACAATGAGCCTGGTCAAGTGGCTGATTCTGCCCTCAAGGGGCTGCGTTAGCACACAGAGCATACACCACACACACACACACACACACACACACACACACACACACACACACACACACACATATGCAAGTATACCCGCACACTCACACAAACACACACATACACAGCCACTGACAGCTTTGGTCGGGCCCAGGACAAAGATGTCTGAAAATACATAAATAAAATACATAAAAATTGGAATGAGGAGCCAATTCTGGGCCCCCTTTCTCCCGAGGCCCGGGACAATTGCCCCCTTTGTCCCCCCATGTCAGCAACCCTGCACGCACGCGCACACACACACACACACACACACACACACACACACACACACACACACACACACACACACACACACACACACACACACACACACACACACACACAAGCGCAAACACACCCACCCACCCACACACAAACACAAGCACAACAGAAAAAAAAAAATGTTTGTGTCCTCATCACGCAGAGAGGCGAGGCGGGCCAATCATAGGAAACCATGTTAGTGTGCTAGTCTATTTTTAGACCCAAACACGCCGCTGCTGCCCACCAACCAACCAACCACGGTCACACAAGCACAACTCCCTCCCTCTCATCTCCACCTCTCTCTCTCTCTTCATCTCACCACCTCTCCATCCCCCTGTCCATTCTATCTTTCCATCTGCTCCCTCCCCCCCACATCCCTCTCTCATTCTGTCCTCCACTCTCTCTGCCCCTTCATCACACTCTTCCTCCCACTCCAACTGTTTTGTTCCTTTTTCCTTTTTTCACACGGTCTCACTCTAGCCCTCTTTCTCCCTCTCACTTCCTCTCTTTCGCCCCTTCATCATTCTCTCCACCCCACTTGAATGTGTCCCTCCTGTTCTATACTTTCTCTCCCTCTCCTCTTCCCCACTCTCTCTCTCTCACTCACTCACTCCTCTCTCCATCTCCCTTTCCCCCTATCTCCAGTTCCTTTACACAGTACCCTGCCTTCACTCTCGGCACCTCATCACTCTCTCTCTCTCTCTCTCTCTCTCTCTCTCTCTCTCTCTCTCTCTCTCTCTCTCTCTCTCTCTCACACACACACACACACTCCTTCTCTCTCACTCCATTAGACCTTTTTTACTTCCCATGTTGTGTGTGGCTTATGTAACTCTCTCTCAGCAGAGACATGGCGGGGTTCTTAAGCTGCAGCGTGACAGCCGAGAGTGAAAATGCTGCATGTCACATTCCACACCAGGAGATTGCAAACACAGTGGACACAGGGAAGGCTGTGTTCGTGTGTGTGTGTGTGTGTGTGTGTGTGTGTGTGTGTGTGTGTGTGTGTGTGTGTGTGTGTGTGTGTGTGTGTGTGTGTGTGTGTGTGTGTGTGTGTGTGTGTGTGTGTGTGTGTGTGTAGCAGGAAGGTGTTCTATAATAAAAGACTAGAACAGCCCAAACTGCCATCCGGTCGTCTCCTCTCAAAAGCTCCATAAATGTTTGACCCAGAATAGTTTTAGAGTCTGATAAATTTGTAAAACACAGTGGAGACGTTATTAGGAGGCTTTTAAAATATAGAGT
>NC_085864.1:31646282-31651282 GCF_034702125.1 Engraulis encrasicolus | reverse complement strand
GAGATAGGCGCTGTAACACACCCTATTAGACTCCCAAACGTACTGATAACATACTCAGCCCCCCAACCCTCAAACACTTTCCTAACCCAGGAGTTAGTTTGGCTGTCCTCAAAGGACCTGGGAAGGGATGAAAGAGGAAAAAAGTAAAATTGGGGGAGAAAGCAGACCGATAGAGAAGGCAGGGCAGGGAAAGCAAAAGAGGGGGGAAGATGGAGGACAGACGGGTAAAAAAGATGGCAAAGGAAGAAAAGATGAAGAGTGAGAGAACGCAGGAAAAAAAGAAAGAAGAAGGGACGTCAGGGAGAAAGTGAAGGAAAAAAAAGTAAAGAGACAAGTTACACACCAGTTCCCAGTTCAACTCCGTCAGTACTTTGGCAATACTTTAGAGATCAACCTCATTAACAGCCTCTAATGAAAAGTCTCAACCTCTTGGTGGAGGCCATTTACCCCCAAACATGCCGGTCTGTAACCAAGGCTCTGACTGTTATTGCACTTGTTAACGTTCCTTATGCCACTAGAGGGTTATAGCAGTATTAACCATGGGACACACACACACACAGACACACAGACAGACACAGACACAGACACAGACAGACAGAGAGAGAGAGAGAGAGAGAGAGAGAGAGAGAGAGAGAGAGAGAGAGAGAGAGAGAGAGAGAGAGAGAGAGAGAGAGAGAGAGAGAGAGAGAGAGATACAGAAACAGAAAAGACATAGAGAGAGAGTGAAACAGAGAAATAGAGGGCGGCAAAGAGAGTAGGGACGATGAGGCAATATGAGACAAGAATTGCAGTAAAGTAAAAACATTTTTGTGGTCAACAGAGATGAGGGGCAGACGGAAAGGAATAGAAAAGGAGAAAAAAACAACCCTCTTGTCACTCCTATTTATTCTCCGTCTGACTTTGCCTGTGTCTTCTCTTTCTCATCTGCGGGAGATTTTATTGAGTGTGGCAGGCTTTGGGAGAGCCTTCCCATCAGGCAGCCATACGGACTTCTGTTGCCTTTTTATAGCGCGGAGCTCCACTAACCTAGTAAGAACCTTCCACACAGATACACACCCACACAGAAGCACAAATACATACACCAGCCGGCGGAAACACACGTACGAACGCACGCCGGCACGCACGCCGGCACGCACACACACACACACACACACACACACACACACACACACACACACACACACACACACACACACACACACACACACACACACACACACACACACACACACACACACACACACACACACACACACACACACACACACACCCAGCGCAGCTGAAACCTGCTGCAACTACGTCCTGTACTGAAAGTCAGTGAGATGGTGGAAAAATGTAATAAAATCATGAAGAGGAGGAATCAGAGGGTGTCAGAATTAGGAGCGAAGGGGAGAGACGGTGTCTGCTGTGGACAAGAGAGGAAAGGTACCAAGTGCTTAGTCTGATTATCATCGACACGACTTTGTCTGATCAAGAGCGTAACAATAATAATTTCCCAAAAGGCATGGTTGACCCGTCTCCCTTGGTTTGCTTATGGTTGTTTGCTGCTCGACAAAGTGAAAGGAGTTCTCGTATTTTCGGGAACTCAGAAAGTACTTGCATTTCTCTTGACCTGACTAGTCACTAGGAGGGCGCGGCCTGGCTACCAAGTCCTTGGACTCGGTCACCTACCTGCAATAAGCCCTGACCCTACACAAGGAGGCACATGTACATTGCATCATGTTCACCCACACAACACGCTACGCTAGCAAGGTTGAGATTGGAGGGCAGCGGGGAGACAGTGAACTGTGTGTGTGAGGGTGTGTCTGTGTGGGTTGGGGGGGGTGTAGATAAAAGTAACATAGTATCCCTTCTTCATCTCTCAAATCACACAAAAGTAACACACACACACACACACACACACACACACACACACACACACACACACACACACACACACACACACACACACACACACACACACACACACACACACACACACACACACACAAGAGAGAGAGCGAGAGCTACGTCAGCCAGTCAGGGGGGACAGGGTGGAGGTGAAGAGAAGAGAGGTGTGGGATGAGGGAGTGAGGTGTGGTGGGTCGCTGCGCTCCTCATCAGCCCTCCGCTGAGGCTGCCCCGTGGCAAACACCTCTCCACCGCTAATGACCAGAGCTGTCACTTCACCTCTACTGCTGCTGCTGCTGCTGCTGGGCCAACGGGGAGAAGAGAAGGATGGAGGGAGACAGGGTGAGGTGGAGAGGAAGAGAGAGAGAGAGAGAGAGAGAGAGAGAGAGAGAGAGAGAGAGAGAGAGAGAGAGAGAGAGAGAGAGAGCAAAGAAGCGAGAGACAGAGGATGAAAGAAAGAAAGAAAGAAAGAAATAAAGAAAGAAAGAAAGAAAGATGAGGAGAAAAAAGCAATAGAGAGAGAGAGAGAGAGAGAGAGAGAGAGAGAGAGAGAGAGAGAAAGAGAAAGAGGAAGTGAGAGATAGAAGATGAATAGGAAGATGAAGAGTGGAGAGAGAGAGAGAGAGAGAGAGAGAGAGAGAGAGAGAGAGAGAGGCCAGTGTCTAATAGCCATCAGATTGGCTGCTGTGGGAAGGGGAACCATGAGGTCACAGTGAACCAAGGACAAAGGCCCCAGCTCACTCTGAAATACACAGCTATTATTGTATCATTGTGCTGTCTAGTGCTGTGTCAGTGTGTGTGTGTGTGTGTGTGTGTGTGTGTGTGTGTGTGTGTGTGTGTGTGTGTGTGTGTGTGTGTGTGTGTGTGTGTGTGTGTGTGTGTGTGTGTGTCAGTGTATGTTTGTGTAACAGGTCCTCATTCAGAAATGTGTCTGAAACTGACCTTTCCTCTCTTCACAGGTGCAAACCAGCCCACGTACACAGACATATTCAGCCGGTCGCAGGGACACAGAAACACAGAAACACAGCAAACATTACACACACACACAGGTGCTGTATAAACCTCACCTTCTCCAGCAGTGGTAGCCAAGCGGTGACCAGGTGCAGATTCTTGAGGCACAGCCACTCTCCATTGCGGGCACACTCTCTCAGGGTCTGCAGCGCTAGGTCCGCCTGGCCTTGTCCCATGGCCACCTACACACGCGCGCACGCGCACACACACACACACACACACACACACACACACACAATAGCACGCGCACACGTGCACACACACATACGCAAACATACACGCACACACACACGCACGCACGCACGCACATGCACACAAACACACGCGCGTGGAGGCGGTGCGCGCATTCATGCGCACACGTGCGTGCCCACGCACACACACACACGCACGCACACACACACAGACACACACACACGCACACAAACACACGGGCATACACAAAAATGTGCATGTTAACATGGCATTAAATTGGATTAATACAGTCAATAACGCAAACAAACGCAAACAAACAGAAACAAACTCAAACAATACATACAAACAAACAGAGGCCCCAGCAGCAAACATGACACTACATTTAGAAAGAGCATTACTAGCAAGAGTCAAGAGTCACACACACACACACACACAGACACACACTAGAACGCACTGATATCTACACACACACACACACTAGAATGTACTGACATCTACACACACACACACACACACACACACGCCCCTATCTACTGTTGTGGTCCCTAGCACAGCAACAGCACGCCGTAGTCAAGTACAACTTCCTAGCTTACCGTTGCAATGGGATTCACGCTGTATAATCGTGTTGTAATTGCGTCACGACATTAAATACGGAGCGTGATTACGATGTATATTTTGAGCCAAGAGGTCAGCTTAGTGGCGTGGATAACTGGATGTTGCAGGCAGCATTTGTATTCAAGTCATGCGCCTCTGACTACACGCATTACGCTCAGCAACCCTGATTTAAAATGCAGCTCTGTAATAATTTGACTGCATAATAACAGAGTGGAGCCCCGAGGGGGGCAGGCACAGGGAGGGTGACAACATGTTCTATGGAATTTGCATTCAACGGATTTTAAACACATTCATAAAAGCCTATGTGTTAATATATTAAATGCACAAAGTATAGAACTCCTTATACTACATGAACATAACTTAATTCCTTAGGCATTATAACAAACCCAATTCTGATTGGAGGTTATGAACCCTGATTGCCTTGCAGTCATGAGCATGTTCAAATTATACTCTTAAATGCCAACTGTAAATCTTCATTGGGCCATAACGACCCTTTCATTCATATGTGTGGCTATACAGCGTAATGAGTACAAGGGTCATAAACTACAAGGTGAACAGACCCAAGTTACATTTTAAAACCCTCCAAAGAGGCAGGTTTTATTTAGATGGACTGCTTGAACAAACACTAGACCACTTGGCTGACCAACCAACCAACACAGTGTGCTGTATAAAGTTGCTACCCATGACTTGAAAATGTTCAAGAATAAGCGCTTGCATAATGGCTTTTCAGTTCTGACCTCATGGTAGTTCTCCCGGCCCACGGTCTCGCTGGCCAGCTCCAGCAGCTCCTGAGACGGGTCGGCACCGGGGGAGATGATGATGAGGACCGGCTCGATCTCCAGGGTCTCCGCGTACAGACGCTTCAGGTTCAGCGGAGGAGGAGACAGCTCCCTCATGCCTGACACGGACGAAGAGGCAGACACAGTGGTTAGGGATTTGCTCTTGGAATTGCAAGGTTGCAGGCTTGAATCCCCTGTCATCTATGGCTGAATTGCACATAACGTAAAAAAAAAACAAAAACCAAAAAACCTGTACTAGTGTTTCTCAACGGGGGCTCTACAGCCCCCCAGGAGACGTTGGGGAAGGTGTTGCGAAGGAGACAGCTAGGGGGGTGCAAAGCTAGATGCAGGGGGGTGGGGGGTGCTTAGCACGAGGTCAAGAGGGCTTTGGCTTATGAGGAGGTAAAGGGTTAAGAACCACCGAGCTATACCTAAATAGCTGTACGTTGCGTTGGATACAAGTCAACTAAGTGTACTGCAATGTAATGTGATGAGGCAAGGGAGCCTAGATGG
>NC_085864.1:31631282-31638782 GCF_034702125.1 Engraulis encrasicolus | reverse complement strand
TTTTGCAACTTTTGAGATTATAATAGTAAAAAGGGATGTTTTTGTCTTGACATTTCCTCTTGATGTGAGCTAATGCCCTGCCCTGACTGTTCCTAAGGACACTTCTGCCACCTACAGGAACAGTTAGAACATGACTAGAGGCGTGAAATTAATACACAACATAGGTTAGACCGTCCTCAAGGCGTGGCTGTAAAAAAACGCAATTATCGGCAAGCGACGTCGAAGGCAGGGGGCGTCACTATTCGAAATGACGTCATTCGACGGCTAAGGCAGCCAATGAGTTAAGACTCATTGGCTTGCTGCCACACTGCCTTCAATGGCCGCTTCCAATGGGCTTTCACTCCAGCGATTGGGGTTGTGAAAGACTGACTGAAAAGCCTAGGCTATGTAAAAAGTAGAGATGCCCCAGATTCTGATTTTTAGGTAACTGCCGGATACCGGATCCACTGCTTAAGATCCTGCAGGACCCGGATAGTCTGAAAAACCCTATTATCCTGCCGGATCCGGAACAGGATCTTGGATCCTGTACATCTCTAACACAAACTGAAGGTTAATCACTCAACAGTACACTGTAGTTTACACGCTGACGCACCTTTAAGCTGCTTGCACATCTGGCCGATCCGACCAGACTTCCCAACTACGACTAGTCCGTTGTCTGTATGCATTTACAGCACATCATGAGGCTAAAGCATCACTACTCTACATGCCAACATGGTATTGGAGAATAGATCAAAGGCAGTACAATAACAGGCAACCTTCATCCATGTTTAAAGTGAGTGCATCAACTTAATAAGGTACAATGTCAAAACGTATGTCACGAAATGTACAATGTTATGAATTATTGCTACAAGAAGCCTGTGGTCTGTTAGTTTTAGGAAAGTACACGCTGTGACGTACATGTTGTTGACACAGACTCTGCCTAATTAGGTGGATACACTGAAGCACCAACAATGTGACAATGCAAGCTCTGCATTTCTCCAATCACGTGTGAGCAGGGTGCTTGACAATGTTACCCAGGGAGATGTGACGGCAAGGGGAACGGTGCCATCCACAGGGTACCTCATTTATTTTCGGGGGATGTAGGACAGCGAGGTCCATTTACCATGCCCTGACTTGTGACATCAACTGTACATTTCTAAGTGCCTTTTTAAAGATGCGTCCACACATCTCTATATGAGAACTTGTACGTCCGTTGGTCCGTTGGTTGATTCCCTATGAACAAAAATGTTTGGGGCAATTGTTGTCCGCCTGTCGGATTTGTTCATGATGAATTGGGTCTGCATGCATGTGAGTGTCCCTGGCTTGGTTCCCATTCTAAAAGTGTAAATGCAGTGTGGCGAGCCAGAAGTGCAGAGGAATGTCACAGAAGGGAGACTGCGAGCTGCTTGAGGTTCAGGTTGCAGATTAAATCGTGTTCACGCTGAAGATCACTGTAACTGTAGACTCCTGGAAACCCCTGCTGGGAGATCGGGAAAAAGATACACAAGACATTGTGTGTGTGTGTGTGTGTGTGTGTGTGTGTGTGTGTGTGTGTGTGTGTGTGTGTGTGTGTGTGTGTGTGTGTGGTGTATCTGTGAGTGTGCATGTGTGTGTCTGTGGTGTATCTGTGTGTGTGTGTGTGTGTGTGTGTGTGTGTGTGTGTGTGTGTGTGTGTGTGTGTGTGTGTGTGTGTGTGTGTGTGTGTGTGTGTGTATCTGTGTGTGTGTGTGTGTGTGTGTGGTGTATCTGTGTGTGTGTGTGGTGTATCTGTTTGTGTATCTGTGTGTGTGTGTGTGTGTGTGTGTGTGTGTGTGTGTGTGTGTGTGTGTGTGTGTGTGTGTGTGTGTGTGTGCGTGTGAGTGTGTTGCAATGTTGAAAGATTACGCACAACCTACCAGAGTATGTCCCTGTGAATGCATGCTATGTGAAAAGGCATGTGGAACTGACTGCCATGGCAAGCAGATCTGTCTGCAGTCTTCTGTTCCAGTCTCTCCCCATAATGGCAAAAACATTCCTCTCACTGACCATTGACCACAATCAAACTCAAATCGGGGGTGAAGCCTTTGTCCACGGCGAAGAGTTTCAGTGGAATGTCAAATACGAATGAGACATTTGTTTTCCATGTAATAATGCAATAAGTGAATGTGTGCTGGAGTGTGTGTGTTTATGTGTGTGTCTTGGATGACTGATTGTGGGCATGTGTCTCAATTGCACACATCTCGGTCGATTGATGCTTGAACTGTGCAAGAGGAGCCATGCATTGTTTTAGTTTCTGTTGCTTGTTTTGTTTACTTTGTTTTGTGTGTGGGTTTTTTTTTGTTGTGGCTGATGTGGCCTGTTGTTCTTCTGCTATCGCCTGATTAAAAAGGCTCTAACCCGATGATTACTCCACTCCACTCGCCCGCCTCTTCCCACTGACATCAATGCGATATGCTCATTTACCAGCACTCTTCAAACAGACGCGCGGCCGGGCATGCCTGTACAAATGCTTACAGAGATGGGCAGTACACAAACAGCAGCGCACATACACGCACACAAACACACACACACACACACACACACACACACACACACACACACACACACACACACACACACACACACACACACACACACACACACACACACACACACACACACACACACACACACACAGACACACACACAGACACACACAGGGAAGAATGCAAGGGCATTTAGCATTCTGTTCCACAATAAAGTGATTGCGAAGGCCGGAAACGGCGCCTTGAAAGTGAAAAGAAAAACATTTGTGGCTTTCCGAGTTGTTTTGTAGGTTAGTTTTCTGAAGCTTGGCGAGAACCGGCAGCTGGCCAAGCTTCAATCTTCGGGTTGCCTGCTGATGTGAACACAGCAAAAGCAACAAAAGCTTCATGAAGTTCAGAAAGCGCAGCAGGACCATTTCAAAGCAGCAACAAAGCAGCAAGAAGAATCCAAGAATTCCGACATTCCGATTGGTTTCGTTAGTTGTCGTCGAACCGAGTCATAGCTCATGCGACAATTTTTGCTGACATTCAACAACAAAGTTGTTCCATGTCCCTCAAATTGCTTCTCATCACCCAAAACACTTTTGTCGTCAAGTCGTCCACACAAATCATTTACTTTCACCACCATGTAAGATTTTGGTGTCAGTGTGCATCAAGTATTGCAGAGGCAGAGGAGACCAAGAGGCAGGAGATGCTGAAGGCACATTCAGGCCCACTGAGAACCATGCCGGTGCCCGTTCCTGCACCTAATCGTGAACCGGGTAGCGTGTTCACACCACAGATCTTAGTGTTCGCAAACCGGAAAGTTTGTTTGCAAAGTGACAACAACGTGGACATCAGCAGGGTCATCCAGGTAACACAGTCAAAAAGTTCAGGGCTCTGTATGAACACGGGTGGCCCGCAGGTAAGTACTTTAGTGCCAAACGTAACTGGTGTGGGCTGAATACAGTGTTATGTTAGGGACACATAGGAGGCGAAGCAAGCGAAGCGAGGAGAGGCGAAATCCAACCGTTATCAGGATGTCGCGGCATGGAAAAGTTATGTTGTTGATTTGATTGGGCCGCGGGAGGCGAATTCGCTCCTCATTTGCATAACATTAAACTTTCTTCAATAATTTCGCTTCGCTTCGCTCCTGTTCGCTTGCTTTCGCTTGCCATCGCTTGCCTTCGCCTCTCTCATAGGAATGAATGGCACAGTTCGCAAATTCGCGTGTATGTGTCCCTACCGTTAGTATCCCCAGTGTTCAGGAGGGGAGAATTCCTCAATGCCTACAGCAGCAAAAAGCAACAGGAGCAGCAAAGCGGGTCAAGATGCTTACAAACAGCTCACGTCCAGCCCATACAATACTAATTACCAAGAGCTGTGAGTGCCCTATTGAATGGATAGAAGGTCAAAACAGGTATTTTATTGTAATGTGGCATGCTTTCTGTCAGTGTTTGTGAATGTGTGTGTGTGTGTGTGTGTGTGTGTGTGTGTGTGTGTGTGTGTGTGTGTGTGTGTGTGTGTGAGTGTGTGTGTGTTAGGGAGGTGTTGAATGCAAGCTGCATGTTGATGTATGTTGAGTATAAATGTCACGTCTGAGAATTTATGAAAGAGGGAGGGATGAGAGAGAGAGACAGAGAGAGAGAGAGAGAGAGAGAGAGAGAGAGAGAGAGAGAGAGAGAGAGAGAGAGAGAGAGAGAGATCAGAAGGCAGAGAGAGAATTTGAAAGCATGTGAGATTGAGAGAAAGAGAGCAGAGAGAGAGAGCATAAGAGACCGAGAGAGAGAGCGTGTGAGAGACAGAGAGCGCATCTCGTGGTTTTCCGAGAGGTATCTCTCGCTGGCAAAGGACAGCAGCTGACTGTGGTCCTGATGAGATCAATAGGCAATTACACAAGAGGCTGGATGGGAGAGGGGCGCCCAGAAACGACAGAAGACAAGAGAGAAGAACAAATAGAGGAGGGAGGAGTGGAGTAGACAGAAGGTTCCCTGATTAGGAAGACACACACACACACACACACACACACACACACACACACACACACACACACACACACACACACACACACACACAGACACAGACACACACGTACATACGTACACACACACACACACACACACACACACACACACACACACACACACACACACACACACACACAGACACAGACACACACGTACATACGCACACACACACGCACGCACGCACGCACGCACGCACGCACGCACGCGCACGCACACACACACACACACACACACACACACACACACACACACACACACACACACACACACACACACACGATGCATTTAGACTAGGCAGCCCTCGCTGCTTTAAATGGACAATAAAAAAGCACAAAAGTACTGATAAAAGGGAAGTGATGTATCAAGCTTTCACGGTTCAATCTGACCCCCCAGTTTTCACACACATATACAGACACACACACACACAGAAAAAGTGACAGCTCGGTTGGTGCCCTTCCACCTCCTGTGGAGCAACCGTTCGCATTTTCATCAGGAAAATCTGGGGTCCGGGCACACTTCCTATCGCACGCCTGCATCCAGCCAGGCAATTACCAAAGTGTCCAATTATCTAACTAGGAGCCTGACGAGAGAAAAGCCCTGCCTGCCTGATCTACTCTACTCTGCCCTGCTCTGTAATGTTCCCCTCTGTCCCGGACAGAGAATTCACACACACACACACACACACACACGCACGCACGCACGCACAGACACACACACTCGTGCACACACACGGAGCAGATCCCAGACAGAGACTGTCCCGGACAGAGAATCCACACATAAACACGCACGCACACATGCAAGCACGCACACATGCAAGCACGCACACGCACATGCACACGCACACGCACGCACGCACACACACACACACGCGCACACACACACACACAAGGAGCAGAGCCAACACTTACTGGACTAAAGAGGGCAAAGAGGGACACTGATTTGGTTGAGAGAAATCCTTGCAGTCAATTTGTGGGGTCAAGGAATTAAATAAATAAATAAAGGAGTTTAATACAATTGCATCTTGGCAGAGTTTCTATGGCAGTGGATGGAACGCCTTCCGATACAATTGGAACCCCAGAATGCATACCAATGATCAGATCAGCACGGAAACGCAGACAAATTATTGTGATGCAGTGAAGTCAAGCATGGAGTAAAAAGCCAAAATTCTGTCAGAAGGCATACTGAAGTGATCCAACATAGACACATATACAAACACAGACAAACAACCACACACACACACACACACACACACACACACACACACACACACACACACACACACACACACACACACACACACACACACACACACACACACACAAACACACAAACACACACACACACACACACACAAACGGGCACACACACAAACGGGCACACACAGACACACACACACACAATAATAATAATAATAATAATAATAATAATAATTGTATTTGTATAGCACTGTGTCATACAAGGCATGTAACTCAAAGTGCTTAACAAATGGGAAAAAAAACATTGTTAGAGATGGATTTAAAAGGAGAGGTATAGAGGAGAGGCAGAAATAGCAGGAAGGCAGAGGAAGAAGAGATAGACAGAGATTGTAGAGTCGTAAGGTCAACGTAGGTTAGGACCAGGGGGCGTATTACAGAAACTTCCTATCTTGAAAATCTTATCTTATCTGTCTAGTTACCGCGGCAACGGCACTTTAGGACCGAATTTAGGAAAAGCGTATTACAGAACAGCGTTTCCTAAGTTGTTTTGCGCATCCTATCTTAAGTTAAGAAAGGGGTATTACAGAAGCATCCTAACTTCGAAAAATCCTAAATAATTGGTCCTAACTTTAGGACAGCCACCCAGCTGTCCTAATTCCAGTTATCCATTGATTTGTTAGCCAAAATTTAGCTGGTGTTCATCACCATTTACCCACGCTCAGCTTGCTGTTTCAGCAACAGTGAAGTCTATCCGGGAAAACAACGCAATTGTGAACGGATGAAATGTTAATTAAATTAGGCTATATTGACTGACCCAAACGATGTGTGAAGTGAAGAGTTGATGATAAATATACCCGACTTCGATGTGTATCAACTTCCTTAATTGACAGCCGACCATGGTCAAGTCAAGCTAATTGTCATTTATTTATAGCCTATAGGCCTACATGCGCTGGTCATACAAAGACATTTCATGAAATTACGTCTTAACTGTTTTGCGTGCATTCGCTTGGAAAAACAAAGCATTGGGATGAAAATATGGAAAATGGGAAGCACTTTATTGGGACTGAAACCAATGCATTTGGTCAACTTGAGGTTGCAGGCAGCGAGAGTGACCTAATTTCGTCCTCACAGATGTTGCTGTATTATAAATCCGTTCGGTGGAACGTCACTAATAAGTGCGTTATTTAAAAGTAATGAGCTTAAAAAGTTTAGCGAAATATTTACGTCCTCTTCCTCTCTGGTTTAGTATCACGCAGACCGCGAGATGCAGCAGCAGTCAAATCTGTGTATTCTAGCTTGCGTCGCACTACTGTTGCTAGGTAGCGGTGCGTTTGTTGTCAGGTAACAGACATAAAAAGTAGATCGTAGATGTTTAGATCGCTACTTTAGGATTCCTAACTCAAGATAAGATAGGATTTCCAAAGATAAGATAAGAATCCTAAAAGGAGTTAGGATTTGCTTCTGTAATACCAAACTGGAAAAAATCTCATCTCACGTCAAAAGTTAAGATAGGACGACTGAAGATAGGAAGTTTTCTGTAATACGCCCCCAGGATTCTTAGATGCGTGAGGTCCATAGTGGCTGGGCCTATCATAAGTCATAGATAGTCACACAGAGATTGGGCGCTCAGGTGCGGCCCCTGGTGGCATCAGGGGTGAGGAAAAACTCCCTTTCGCTTGATTCATAGTTTGTAAGGGGGAAAAAAAAGCTCAGTGAGGTCTGAGAGAAAAAAAAAAAAAAAAACGCAAACAGACACTCGCAACACATGCAACAACATTCTGCTTTGTCAACAGTGCATTGCAAACCTGCAATATC
>NC_085864.1:31606282-31616282 GCF_034702125.1 Engraulis encrasicolus | reverse complement strand
GTTTTTATAGGACAAATAACAACCATGCGGATGCAGTGCCACACACACACACACACACACACACACACACACACACACACACACACACACACACACACACACACACACACACACACACACACACACACACACACACACACACACACACACACACACACACACAAGAACAGCCATTAACATGCAGTCAGACCAATAAAACACATAAAATGTATATTACGAGGGCCACACACCCACGCACGCACGCACGCACACACACTTATAACCATCATGCTGCACGCTCGACCAGTTGGATCACAAAGTGCATACCTCTTCCATAAACACAATTTCTTTTTTTTTTTTTTTGATCAAATTTTTATTATGATTTTTGTTATAACAGAGTTACAAATCACGTAAAATAGGAAAAAGAGGGAGGGGCAGGGGAGACAAGACTCGACAAACACGACACAGACACATAACAACTGCAAAGACAGGAAACAGACAAACATAAAGATAAAACACAAGACAAAAACTAAAATTAAACAAAACAAAAAAATAAAACAAAAAAGGCTCTAGTGTCCCATCAAGTCCTTGATAGAGTCTGCTAGGTTACGCCAAAAGTCCAAAGTCTTTTCTGAAGCTGCATTGACTCTAGCTGTGGATAGTTCCATGAATATAACGTCCAAAAACGTGAGGCTCCAATGGCGCATTGAGAGGTCATGGGGTGGCTTCCACCGTGTAGCTACCATCTTCTTGGCAGCGGTTAGTCCAGCATAGATTCCCCTCTGAGTTACTCCAGTAACACAGAGAGGCGACAAGTCATTCAAAATCAAAACACCCATGTGAACAGGCACATTGACATTGAACAAACGAGACAGACAAGATGCAACATCATTCCAAAACTGAGAGACAGGGCCACAGTCCCAGAACATGTGGAGAAAGGTGCCGTGTGATTGAGTTGGGCAAAACGTGCATAAAGGGCTATTGACTATTTTCATGTGGTGCATCCTTACAGGGGTCAGATAGGTTCTATGGATGAAGTTATAATGAATGTATTGGTGATCAGGGTTGCGCGACACCTCTGAGATGCTGGACCAAACGTCGTCCCAATCAAATTCTTCGCTTAGATCAGGACAGTCCCGCAACCAGACCCTTTCTATAGGGAGGCCAATATGTTTGGGTATGGCCAAGAAGTGGTAAAGCCTAGATACCATACCTTTTGTTGATGACTGACTAGTAAACAGTTTACGGATAGGATGAGTAGGCAAGGAGCTTTGCCAGGGGACACCATGTGCTTTGAGCGCAGATCTTAATTGTAAATAGAAAAAAAAGGTAGAACGTGGCAAATTGAATGTATTTTGTAAGTCAGAGAATGGTAACAAGCCAGAGTCACTGAATATATCTTTTAAATAATGAACCCCTCGTTGTTCCCAAAGCGGTGCTGTTACAGGACTCCCACCTATCAGTAACGACTTATTGTGGAATACAGGGGAATGTGAGTGCCAGTTACAGTTTATGCGACAAAACTTTTCTACTACCCGCCAGGTCCTGATGAGGTAAGAGATGATGGGCCCAAATCTTAGTTGGCATTGCTTATTAGTAATATTAGAAAAGAGAACATCCTGTAATGGCCATGGTTTCGTCTTGGCGCGTTCTAAAGCAAGCCAAGAAGCAGGCATGTCGGGATTAAGCCAAGTAAGGAAAGGTCTTAAAACAAAAGACCAAAAATACAGTTTAAAATCAGGAACAGCCAAACCACCATTGTCCTTTTTCCTCTGAAGGGTGGCCAGTTTAAGTCTCGGCCGCTTGCCTTTCCAGATGAATTTAGAAACGGCTGAATGTAATTTAGTCCAGTAGTCAGTAGGAGGCGATAGAGGAAGCATGGAGCTGACAAAATTGATCCTGGGCAGGATGTTCATTTTTACAATTGAGGCACGGGCTTGGATAGACATCGGGAGAAGCACCCATTTTTCCATATCCTTCAAAACGTTATTTTGGGCTACTAAGAAATTGTGTTTAACAATTTTATTTAGGCAGGGGAAGATCTCCACACCAAGGTATTTAAATTGCTTGACAATTGGAATGCAAGAAGAAATGTTGGAGTTGCAGGCGGCCTCATTCAAGTGAAGGAGTGCAGATTTAGACCAATTGATTTTAAAACCTGACATTTTGCCATAATTCTCACAAATAGACAGAAGATGGGGGATGGATTGAGATGGATTTTCTAGATAGACCATGATATCATCTGCAAATAAAGAGAGATGATGACGTGTGTCGTGTAGTGTTATAGGAGATACCAACTGGGACAGACGAACAGCTTGGGCAAGGGGTTCTAACGAGAGAACAAACAGTGCAGGGCTCAGGGGACAACCCTGTCGTGAGGATCTAGAGACAGGAAACAGAGAAGAAAATGTACGCCCGGTTAAGACGCGTGCCGATGGATTAGAGTACATAACTTTAATCATCCCAATGAAAGATTGGCCAAAGCCCATCACCTCCAGCACAGACCATAGAAAGGGCCATTCCAATCTGTCGAACGCCTTCATGGCATCCAGAGATAGGAGTGAAATTGGTGTATCGCAGGACTCTGCCGCATCAATAATGTGCAGAAGACGTCTAACATTGTCTGCAGCCATTCTTGTTTTTATGAATCCAGTTTGGTCATGATCGACTAAATTGGGCATGAAAGGCTCTAGGCGTTGGGCTAAAAGCTTGGCAAAAATTTTAAGGTCAGAGTTCAAGAGGCTTAACGGCCTATAACTAGAGCAGTCAGAAGGATCTTTATCTTTTTTCAGGAGCAATGAGATCAAGGCAGTGTTAACATCCCTTGAGAGTTCCCCTTTATCAAGAGAGAACAGAATCATGTCAAGTAGGTAAGGCCCCAGTTGTTCCCAAAACGTTACATAGAACTCAGGGGGGATCCCGTCCAAACCCGGGGATTTTCCTTTCTGCATACTCTGTACTGCCTCCTTCAGGTCATCTAGCGTGATTGGTTTGTCTAAGACGGCCGAATCTTCTGCTGTGAGCCGCGGCAAATTAAGGTTTTCTAACCATGAAACACACTGGGCTTTGTCTAGAGTGACGTCAGATTCATATAAGTTTGTATAAAAACTCTGAAAGGTAGCATTGACTTCGACAGGGTCAGTCTTGATGACGCCATCCTCAGATTTAATCATAGGTATATCTGCAAAGTGATCATTGGCCCTAATTCTCATGGCAAGTAGATGACTAGGTCTAGCGCCTTGAAAATAATAGCGTTGCCTTGTCCTGTGAATTAGAAATTCTGACTTCTGTTTTAGAATGTTATTAATTTCCTTTTTGACTAAAGACCGTTTTAGGTCTGTTTGATCTGTGAAATTTGTTTGTAGTAGGGAGTCCAACCTGGAGAGCTCAGTCTCAAGATTTTTAAGATGAAGGGACTTAGCTTTATGTTTGCTAGAGCAGTATAGAATAGCATTGCTCCTAATGAAGCCTTTTAATGCATCCCACAAAATCCTGGGGTCCCCTACTGACCCAACATTGAAGCTTGTAAACATATCAAATTCAGTAATAAACTGAGAAATATAAGTTTCATCTTTCAATAATGAAGTGTTGAAACGCCATCTAACAGCACGTTGGGACAGATTCCCAAGGGTAGTAGAAGATAGAACGCCTTTATGATCAGAAAGTGCAATACAAAGTAGCTCTGATTTTTCTATCGTGTTGAAAAGATGGGGAGACACGAAGAGGAAATCAATTCTAGAAAAAGATTTATGCCTGCCAGAATAAAAAGAAAAGTCCTTGTGAATGGGGTTTATTACACGCCAGATGTCTGTAAGCCCTAAATTATTGGCCCAAAACCTCAAAGCATTTGTGGCCTGCGCCTGGTCCCCTGTTGCCCTCGCACCCGACCTGTCTACCAAGGGGTCCCACACAGCATTAAAATCTGCACCTACCATGAAGTAGCAATCTTCCAGTTCTAACATTTGATGTGTGAGTGTATTGTAAAATATTTTGTCATAATTATTGGGGGCATAAGCTGAAATCAGAGCAATTTTCCTATTAGAAAATTCCACAGTAGAAATCACAATTCTGCCTGAATTATCCGACCATGTCGACAATATTTTAAGTGAGAGATTTCGTTTGACAACAATAGCCACACCTTTTGTTTTTGTATTGGCAGAAGATGATGCAATTGTGTGGTAAAATCTATTAGCCAGGCGGCTGTTGTCAGCCTGAAGTAAATGTGTCTCCTGTAGGAAAGCAATGTCAACATTTTTCCTTTTCAGTAGTCCTAGAGTGCTAGTTCTTTTATGAGGGGCATTTAAACCACCACAATTCCAGACTAACGTTGTCAGTTCACCCATTATCAAAAAAGAGACGTATTAGCGGAGAGTGCGCACAAAAAGATGTGTCAACGCCGCCTTTTACATCATCAGAACAGTTGAGAGCATTGTGATTTGACGTTACACGGAACATGTAGAGCGCGAACATACAAAAACAGACGAGACGGTGACACACGGGGGAGTAGTACACGTAGGGGGAAAACATATAAAGCCAAACGGCAAACACTGAAAGTAGGTCTGTGACCAGCAATGGAAACGGGCAGCGAGAAAGGAACCGGCCCAACAATATGAAGGTAAAATATTCCAGCTAAATACCTGGTTACAATGCTCTAAGAGTATTCAGAGTAAGGACATGCTAGAGCATAACATTGTTACGGGACAACACAGCCCAGAGTGTAGCCTACTCAGCATCATTTTACGGCAAGGAGGAAATGGGCAAATAATGGGCTGTTGCGACGGTTTTGAATATTAAACATCAAAAGGGTAATATGAACATTCAAGTTATGAAATGAATACCCTTATAAGAAACATGAGCATAGCATGTCCTCGGATCGACATAGCCTATCAGTCATCATCCTGTACGTTACCAGCCGCATCCGAAGCATCCTCTTCAGAGACGGGCGCCGCCTCCTCCAAAAGGAGAGGGGAGAGAGCCCGACGTTTACGCACAAAGTCCTCAGCCTGTCTTGCAGATGTAAACGACCTGAAACGGCCGCCCTCTTTGATCTTCAGTATCGCAGGGTAGAGGAGGAAAAACTCCAGCCCTTTGTTGCGAGCTAGATCCATGGCATTACGGAAGGCTTGGCGACGCTTCACGGTGTAGTTACTGTAGTCGGCGGTGAATCGTAAAACTCGCTCCCCAACCTTCAGCTCCACTCCACGCGCTGCCCGTAGGATAGCCTGCCTCGATGTATAACGAAGTACGTTGAAGATCAGGGTTCTTGGGGCGGTGTCTGACTCCTCTGTAGCGTTTCTGTATATTCGGTGGGCTCTCATGATCTCGATGCCAATGCCATCGTCTGCCAGCTTAGGGAACCATGTCGTGAGGGAGTGCGACAGGTATTGGACTGCATTAGAACCTTCTAGTCCCTCTGCTAATCCAATGATTCGGATATTGCATCTCCGATTTCTGTCCTCCATTTCTGCCATTTTTTCCTCCAAGTTTCGCAGAGATCGGGCTTGTTCATCCAGGGTCTCAGAATTACTTTGCGCAGTGGCTTTGAGATTGTCGACTTCAGATCTAACGGCATTGAGGTTAGCGGTTAGCGTTGCTAGTTGCTGGTGGATAGCAGTTAGCTTTCGCTCGTTGTGTTCCCCCACATGTTGAATCTGAGCGAGGCGAGGCTCCAATTTTGCCAACAAAGCCTCCGCAATAGCGTCCACATCTTGACCCTTGGTCTTGGATTTTTGAGACATGTCACTTTCAAAGAGGTTACACAATTCGCAGAAAAGTTATAATATGATATTTCCCAGGTAAAGCTAGTAAATGAATAAGTTGAGCCGGGAGCTGAAACTTCAAGCTGCCATCTCGGTCCAGGCGATCACGTGACTCCCTACATAAACACAATTATGAATTACCACCAGACATGCAATTCCTATGCACACACATGTGCACACCCCATCACTCACTCCGGTATGCATATGCATGCACACAGGCACGCAAAACACAAATGACCATGCACGCTCCACACAAGCGTGCACACACACACCAAGATAAAAAGGGCTTTTATTTTTTTTATTTTTTAATGAGGATGCCTTGAAGTTCTGCTTGCTCATGCACACAAGTACACAGGAAGGATTGCAAACTCAGACACAGACAGACCTTGCCTGCCTGCCTGCCTGCCTGCCTGCCTGCCTGCCTGCCTGCCTGCCTGCCTGCCTGCCTGCCTGCCTGCCCGCCCGTCCGCCCACCTGCCTGGCTTCCTCTCTCAGTCTGCGTGCCTGCCTGGCTTCCTCTCTCAGTCACCTTGATGAGCCCTTGACAACTCCCCCACCAAGCAGCACAGCAATCGCCAAGCTGCACCACACTCACGCTTAGATAAGCTGTCTCTGGTCCACACACCGACATACACACAAGGCAGGCAGACACAGACACACTCAGACTCACACTGATACACACACACCCACACAGAGGCAGACACAGAGGCACACTGACACATAGATAATAAAAAAGGAAGACACACACACACACACATGCTCACACGCACAAACACACAGAGACACACACACACAAACGCACACTGATACACAGACAAAGAAAGAACAGAACTCAGAACTCTCCCACTCTCTCTCTTACAGACACACCCAAAGACATACACACACAAAAAGATACACACACACACACACACACACACACTCACACTGACGCACGCACACGCACACACATTTTGACTTGCTGCAAACTCCATCAGGGTATCGCTGTAGTATTGGATCAGACACTCTTAGGCAGCTCTCATTCTTCCTCTACGTATCTCTCACTCCCCCTCTTCTCCTTTCCTCTTCTCCCTTTATCTCAATATCTGTCCCCGCTCTCCATTACTCTCTCTCTCTCCCTTTATTTCCCTTTCTCTCAAATTCAAACTAGCCGGCTACTATTCATAGGGCCTGTTTCAGCAAACCCTGCCAAAAAACATCAAGCGAGTATGCGAAGAACAACAACACAGCCAAACAAAACAATACACAACAGAACAAGTAAATATCAAGTGAAAATTGTGCAATAATAAAAAAAAAGTTTTGCA
Organism: Engraulis encrasicolus; assembly: GCF_034702125.1. Classification (NCBI taxonomy): domain Eukaryota; kingdom Metazoa; phylum Chordata; class Actinopteri; order Clupeiformes; family Engraulidae; genus Engraulis; species Engraulis encrasicolus. Next base: position 31,609,243 of record NC_085864.1, on the reverse strand, counting down.
TCAAACAGAAGCGCCATGTGTTCAATGAGGGAAATAACGGCCCATAACAAGTGCCTGAATCTGTCTCTTGGGGTCCATCGAGATCCGATGCGGGCTAGACTGTATAACAACCCAATTATTAATCCAGAGGGCTGTCCTGCAATGAACTTCATTTCCGCTTGATTTAGTCACGTCATAAAGTTTTATACTGAGATGGTGTTTTTTGGCTCAAACTGTTTAGGGAAATGGGTTTAAATGAGTTTGTTGTTGGAATATAGTGATGAATGCTTTGCTGTCAGTCTTCCATCAGCCCCAAAACTCTTCTTGTCAGTTCTCTCCCACACAGATAAGGAGAAACACTAACTACTTTATCCAATTGCATCTATATCTTTCAAATCAGACACGCCTGTGGCATCTCTCTCTTTCTTTCTATCTCTCTCTCTCTCTCTCTCTCTCATATTCAAACTAGCATCACTGGCACGCTTGCTTCAACGCCTTGCCAAGTCAATGACCATGTGAAAAACAACAGAGGCAAACAACACATCTATGCATTATACATGCAGTGTGAATACGCAAGTGAAACGAAAACGTGCTTGGAAGAAAACAAGAGCAAAATGTATTGGAATAGAAAAAAAACCCCTCTGAAACCCCCCCACTGTGCTGCTATGCTTCAATATGTCTGAGTGTTTGGCCGCTACTTGTGTTGCGATGCAAGTAACAAACAGGCTACAGAACTGGAGGAAATATGTAACATTAATAATAATACAATATTTAAAAAAAAACCTTGAGGGCTAAAGAGGTGCTGTGTTGTATTATTACAGTTCTGAACAAAGTCTACCTGTAGTCAGGACCTGTGTTGTGGCAGACTTTACAACGACCATACACAGAAATGTTGAATTATTGGTCACAATAACCTCAAGTAATGTCCTGTATATAATAAATATATTGCGAGGCTTTCATCTCTTCATCGTCATCTCACTACCTTGTATCGGAACTGCAACGCATATCATGGCACACTCAGTGGCTATTGCAGCACTATTACATCTTACAAAACATTTGTGTGTGATAGATTTAACTTTTGTCTCTACTGTAGCATCCATTTTTAAAATTTATTTTAAACACAACCATCTAGTACCACTATTACTACTTACACTACACTAAAGCAATACAAGCCTTCTTTTAGTTGTCTTAACAGCAATGATACCATTGAACACACAGACTTTAATGTATTGTTCTTAATATGTCTACCTTGCTTCAGCATGCCCAATGCTTGTGTGTGTCAGTGTGTATGTGTGTTGTGTTGTGTGTGTGTGTGTCCCAGTGTGTGTGTGTGTGTGTGTGTGTGTACACATAATCAAACGACAGATTGTGTCTGTTCTTCTTGTCAGCCACAACAAAGGCCAGTGTGGTTACAACGGTGTTGCCTCACCATCACACCTCTCACACTCCTCTCCTTTCTTCCCATCACACCTCTCACTCTCCTCTCCTTTCTTCCCATCACACCTCTCACTCTCCTCTCCTTTCTTCCAATCACACCTCTCACTCTCCTCTCCTTTCTTCCCATTATTCCTCTCACTCTCTTATTTCCCCATTCACCCCATTCCACTGCTCTCTCTCTCTCTCTCTCTCTCTCTCTCTCTCTCTCTCTCTCTCTCTCTCTCTCTCCCTCTCCCTCTCATTCTGTACCTCCTCTTGGGTCTGCTCTCTTTGCCATTCTTTCACTTGGTCTCCCTATGCGATTGTCTGCAATTGCTGGTGTGTATTCGTGTGCGTGTATGTTTGCGCTGGTGTGTTTGCTTGCACATGTGTGCGTCTGTTCGCGCGTGCGCATGTGTGTGTGTGTGTGTGAGTGTGTGTGCGCGCGCGCACGTTCGTGTGTGTGTGTGTGTGTGTGTGTGTGTTTGTGCACACTCGTGTGTCTTTTTGTATGGGAGGCAGAAGGCATGTGCAGCTCCTCTGAGGTCTCAGTATTAACGCGAGACAGAGCCGACGGGAACAACAGGCCCAGACTGGACTGATCCCAGGACAGTGTGAATGAGCCACAGGGAGGGCGAGCAAGCAAACACACAGAGACACACACAGAGACTTAGGGCTGCACGGTTATGGAAAAAATCATAATCACGATTATTTTGGTCAAAATCGTAATCACGATTATTAATCACGATAATTGAATTTCGCAGATTTTTAAAATAAATTATAACAAGATGAAATATAACCAAGAATGAATTATATACGGGATGAGCAAAATAAAATGAATTGTAATCATTATGTAAAGGCAATAGCAGGAAACTTAGGTGGACAGATTTCTGGCCAGAAACACCAGCCTGTCGATTTGTTCTGGCTTCAAGGATGCTCTCAAAGGTAGGTCACTATTGCAACCATTAAATCACGATTAAAACTTCGACTTCGATTTCACTAATTTATCACGATTTTCGATTATTTTCGATTAATTGTGCAGCCCTACAGAGACTGCAACCAGAACTGCGGCTTTGTCCTCTCCTCCTCTCACACCCTCTCAGGACGACCCAGAAGCAAAGCTCAAGAAGAGGAGGGGGAAAAGACTAACTTGGTACAAGTCCTTTTCAAACGGATGACCTTTTCTGTTTTCTATAAACTCTCTCTCTCTCTCTCTTGGCTCATCCCTCCCATCACTTGTTCTCTGCAATCCTCCTCTTCTTTTCTCCCATCGCACTTGTCCTCCCAAGCTCTTAGCCCACAGAGAGACACTCTATTGAATGAGGAGCCTCTCAGACAATGTTTTTTCTGCCATCCCAAAGTCACCACACAAAAGCACAGACAGACAGACACACACGAACACATACAAACACACACACAGACACACACACTAATCGACAGACAGGGGCGGAGGAACGGATCCACACATGCATGCACGCACACACACATGCTCTCTCTCTCTCACACAAAGACACACACACAGACACACACAGACACACACACACACACACACACACACACACACAC
>NC_085864.1:31586282-31588782 GCF_034702125.1 Engraulis encrasicolus | reverse complement strand
AACACACACACACACACACACACACACACACACACACACACACACACACACACACACACACACACACACACACACACACACACACCCACCCCACTCAGTATATCTGCCAAACCCATCTCTTGCTGCCTCATGCCTAGGTGTTTCACCTACCGGTAAGTCCCTCGCTAAAACCGGCAGCTCATACAAAAACTCCCACAATCCCATGGGCTTCCGACAATGGCCCCTGGCCAAGCATGAAAGCCACTCAGCCATTGGCCACCGCGGTAGCTGAGTAAAAAAAATCCTGGTTAATCTGGAAGCCTTGGAGGTGGTGGAAGGGGGGGGGGTTCTCTCCCTCTACCTCGGCTGGGGGAACCATGCGTCTGATCCAGCATTTCAAAGGAGCTGGGACCAGAAGGCCAGGAAGGGAAGGAGAGGAAAGGAGAGGAGAGGAGAGGAAGAGATAGGAAGAGGACGGGGGGTGAAACTGGCGGTTCTCATTAGCCCACAATCAAAGGCCTAATCTGGGTGCCAAACACCACCCTGGCTAGCTAGAGTCCCTGGAGCCCGTGGGCCAATTAAGGGACATTAAAGAGGAGTTTAGAGAGGAGTCGCTTAAGGGAAATAGGACAGAGAGAGTAAGAGAGAGAGAGAGAGAGAGAGAGAGAGAGAGAGATACAGATAGAGAGAGAGAGACCAAGGATAAAGGAAGAATAAAGGCAATGGAGGACAAGGGGATATATCCCTAGTGGAAAGCCCTTGGGTGGAAGACAGCAGCAGCAGCAGTAGTGGTGGTGGTTCAGTCCGCCTTTTGTGGTGCAAGAACCAAGCTGGGATGAGAAACCAAGGCACCATGAGAATGGGAGCTTCCCCCTCAAGCGTGCGTTCAAAGCCAGGCCATCAAAGCCTGATGGTGCAGCAACACACTTTCAAATAATTTCTCTTCTAGCAAAGCAGCTGAAACCTCCCCATTGGCATTCACTTCTTCCAGCGCGTGTAGAAGCTTGTAGAGTTACAGTAAGTCTTACCAAAACACATAGAAAGTCAGCATTCTGGTTCTTCTGGAATTCAAGGGATATGCCCCTCACAGAACAAATCGAGTGTCTCCCCACATTGGAAGCATCTTCTACATGACCTGCCATTGTCCGGATCTATCTGCATCTCAATTTGGCGAAGTAGTTGCAATGTTGCATCACCATCGAAAGATTTCGCCCAAAGTGAATAGATTAACTCAATATCTTCTGGGGTCTGGGGGCTATTTTCCAAAGCAAAACACAGAATGCACAGGACACGGAAAGTAATTGGAAAGAACTATCAAATGAATTAATTCACTTTGGCCCAAATCTTTCGATGGCAATGCGAGACTGCAGCTACTTCACCAAACTCAGCTGAGGTAAGTGCTGATAGATTCAGACAGATTCGGGTCGTCTGAAAAATGCTTCCACCCACTTGTTTAACTCTAGGGACTGTGGGGAGACACTCAATTTGACCTGGGGTTGGCACATCCCTTCAACCAGTTCACATTAAGAGATGGGGAGATATGAACGTTCTTTTTTTTTCCAAGTTAACTAATGTAATGGTAAAACATTACAATATATATATATATATATATATTAACACATTGACTACCAGCGGTGTTTTCAGAATAATGTCGTAGACTCCCAGCGTTCTAAACCATTTTAGGTGTTTTTTGTACAGTCATAGCATATTATGTGATAGGGCCACCGAAACATGCTATGGCTCATTTGAAAGGTGAGCCTTTCCCCTCTTAGTGCGTGAAAACCGCATGTCTCTACGTGCTTTTATTGCCGAGCTATCGTGAGTTAAACCAAGGCCGGTATCTGCCCAAATCACCATGGAAGGGAGATATCGAGGCTTTTGTCAATCATGCGCCGTTTCAGAATCTGGCGCTTCTTCTTCTTGTTATGAAATGAATCTTGCGCTTTTTCACGGAGACCAATATATACTAGACACATCTCTCCTGCTCTGCCACCTCCCCCTCCAAATGTATCAACCAACCAAGCGCATTTTCGCCGGAAGTACGTTTCAGTTCCTTGTGTAGGCTACAGTCTGTTCCTGCACAACTAATCTTTGCACACACCACACGAAACGGGTCGTAGTCACACCACCACACGCAGTAGGCAAAACATATTCAAAAACACGTCACTAAAGGCATCTAGTCCAACGTCAACAACAAAATCCGTTAATCGTATGCATTAATGTCTCCGATCCTGTGGGGAAACAGATTCCCTGATTGACGCTCCCAACGCAGGACGCTCCCCTGTCGGCTCGCTCCCACTAGCCAGACTATCGGTCCCACCGCCATATAACGGAGCTAGTTATCTTTTTGATGTTAGTTTTTTGTTTCTAGTGATAGAAACACCTGGGACTGCACGTCCGGGAGCGATCTCAGTTGGGAGTGTCCATCTACCACCGCATGCGTGCTACTGTTTACATAGCAATGCTAGCTTCACCGACAGTAGCAGCCAGCTTCTCCTGTTCACTACGGCGTCAATTTCAT
>NC_085864.1:31566282-31578782 GCF_034702125.1 Engraulis encrasicolus | reverse complement strand
AGAGAAAGGAAAGGGGAAGAGGAACGGTGAGGTGTGTGTGTGTGTGCGTGCGTGCACGTGTGAGTGAGTGAGTGAGTGAGTGAGTGAGTGAGTGAGTGAGTGAGTGAGTGAGTGAGTGAGTGAGAGAGAGAGAGAGAGAGAGAGAGAGAGAAAGTGACAATGGCAATGATGGGAGAGAGGAAGCGTCTGAGAAAGAGAAAGAGAAATTAAATAGACAGGGAAAGAAGGAGTAAGTAAACGAGAGACAAAGACAAGAAAAAAGAAAAAGGGGAGAAAGTGAAACAGAGAGATGGAGTGAGAGCATGGGACAGAGACAGATTAAGTAACTGTTATTTTCTCTCACACTCTTTCTTACCTCATGTCTCTCTCTCATAGACAGAGAGAGAGAGAGAGAGAGAGAGAGAGAGAGAGAAAGAAAGAAAGAAAGAAAGAAAGAAAGAAAGAAAGAAAGAAAGAAAGAAAGAAAGAAAGAAAGAAAGAAAGAAAGAAAGAAAGAAAGAAAGAAAGAAAGAGAAAGAGCGAGCGCAAAAGAGAGAGAGAACACAGAAGAGGGATAGAGCGAGAGCATAGGCGGAGAGCATGATTCATGAGTTCATATTCATCAGGCGAGTCTCTCTATCGTAGTCCAACACCACAGCTGAGATAAGTCAACACAGTGACAGATAAGCGGCAGAAAAAGAAGGAAGAGGGTGGGAGAACTCAGTTGGCATGAAAGAGAGCGATGTAGTTAAAAGGAACTTCGACGGAACTTCAAATATAATCTTAAACACTCCATTACCCATGGGCCTTTGGGGCTTGGCGTAGGAACAGATAATGAAGAGGCACTAGTAGAAATTGAAAAGTAAAATCTTTTGGTCTGTGGAAGTGAATCGTATTTAAAACTCATGCGTCAGTTTAAAAAAAAAAAAGAAAAAGCCTTAGTCATGGGAAATTAGCCGTAGTGGTCATATCAGCAAAAATGCACTTCAAGGGAACGGGGCAGTGGGCTCCTCAGCTTGGAAGCCAAACTGTGAAGTTCCATCTGTCGCTTGCTCTCTCTCTCTCTCTCTCTCTCACTCTCTCTCTCTCTCTCTCTCTCTCTCTCTCTCTCTCTCTCTCTCTCTCTCTCTTTAAAACACTCATTTATGCACACCATTTATTTCTGTTCCCTGACCAATTGCTACTCATCCATTCTGTGCTCTCTCTATTCTCTCTCCATTTGCTTACTCCTCCTATCCAGTGTCTTTCAACCATTGTGCCGATTGACTGTTCATTGTTAATTTAGGAAATAAAATTCTGTTTTAAGTTGACATTTTCAAGTGGTGCTGTGCCTTGGAATTTTGCCATTGAAAAAGATTTACCTTGGCTCAAAAAAGGTTGAAACCCGCTGCTCTAAACCCACCTCTCATTTCCCACAAATCATGTTTATGTATCTGACTCTAAACTACAGGGTATTCACTTGATTTTGCAAAATGATAAAGTTCATTCCCATACCCTGGACCATCCATCTATTTCCATCCATGTGACCGTGTCTACCTCCAACCTCCACCAAACCCCACTCCCACACCCAGCAGCAGCACCCGTAGCCCACCTGGTCCAGAGAAGCCTGCAGCCGGTGGGACTCGCTCAGGGACTCCTGGATCAGGGCACTGCTGGCCTTGGTCTGGTTCAGAGACTCAATCAGGTCCTTGTTCTCCAGGATGTTCCCCTGAGCTGTAGCCAACGTCTAAGAAAGAGAAATGAGAGAGAGAGAGAGAGAGAGACAGAGAGAGAGAGAGAGAGAGAGAGAGAGAGAGAGAGAGAGAGAGAGAGGAGAGAGAGAGAGAGAGAGAGAGGAGAGAGAGAGAGAGAGAGAGAGAGAGAGAGAGAGAGAGAGAGAGAGAGAGAGAGAGAGTTTAAGTGGGAGTATACATTATCATCTGGAATTAGGTAAGCGTAACCTCACTCTGACTAAATTACATTTCAGCAAGTGGCTTCGCAAAATCACATGCCAGAACCAGTTATACAGCACAGTTCATTCCCTCAAACCACAAGGGTTTTTGGTTTGGAGGATCATTAGTGTGTGAGGATGAATCTAATAACAGACAAGAATCTGTCGTCCTTGACGGTACAAGACTTGAGAGTATTGGCGCAGCTGTCAATCGGTGGGCAGCGGGGAATACTCTCCACACCAGCTGCATTCCACTTTCAATCCTTCAGTGATATTTATTACAACACCAACACGTGTTGTCAGGATGCCTGTGCTGTGATGCGGATATTTCACTGTCTCAACAACAACAGCAAAGCCCATCCTTAATCCTGCCTACTGGGCTTAGTAACCATGATAATGAACCAGCCTTTGAGGAATGGAGTGGACCGTTGAACCCACCATATGGATAACATTCATCTATTGATGATAAGACTAATAATAAGCTACTTAAGTGTCTGCATAAAATGGGCTGGCAAGATTCTATATAATTGTTTGATGTACTACTATAGGTAATTCAGGTAAAGTCTTAGGTGTGATGAAATGGGCAGCCGTGGGCTGGTGGTTAAGGAGATGGACCTTTGATTAGAGGGATGTAGATTTGAATCCCACCCTTACCTCTCGCTAGCTCACTCCATGACTGAGGTGACCCTTGAGCAAGGCACCTAACCCACACTGCTCCAGGGACGGTAACCAGTACGCTGTACTTAAAATTACTAAGTGGCTTTAGATAAAATAGTCTGCTAAGTGTCATCAAAACAATATAATTTTAAAAATTCTTCTGGGGTGGCTGACCGTGTTGTTTAACCACCCTGTACTTAAAATGACTGTAAGTCACTTTACGTAGATAAAAGCGTCAGCTAAATAAAATGACATGTGAACATTCAAAACAATATGATTAAACATTCTCTTCTGAGGTTGCTGACTGTGTCTGAGTTTGTTTAGCAATTGTAAAAATAGAAAAACATGCACATCCGTCTCCAAAAGATCGGGTGCAGGGCTCGCAAAATCACATGAAAAATGAAAGTAAAGTGTGCGACACCAAGCTCCCATTTCACTTATTTTAATGTAACGTTTCGGGCAGCAGGGCAGCAGCAGCTTGGTGTTGCAGACTTTACTTTCAGTTTTCATCAGTTTGTCTAGCCACCATCCGGTACCTCCAGCAGGGACTCCTCCAGCTGGGCCAGCTGGATCTTCATGTCCTCCTCCTGCTGCAGCAGCCGCGTCTTCTGGGTCTCCAGCTCCGGCTTCTCCTGCTGGATGGTGAGGGCCAGCAGCTGCGGAGAAGAGGGACACACGTCAGAGGAACAAATACAGAGTCAATGAGACCAACAAATACTGTATGTGACAATTTATTAATTACTCTATGAGGAGAAAACAGGTAGAGGTAGAGAGAAGGGACACATAAGGCTCTTTTCCACTGCTGGTTTTCTGGTAGGTCTACCAGCTGTGTCGTGCCCAATCGAAAAGCAAACAGTGGCAGCCAAGTCGCGTTATGTTGAGCTGTAGGTCTATCAGAAAACCGACAGTGGAAAAAAGCCTATAGTATCAGAGGAACCAATGACAACACAGAGAATATGTGATATTAGATCAGTAACAAGCAGATAACAGGTAGCTCATGTAATAAGTTGAGAACATGAAGATGAAGATTAGAGATTGCTCTAATCACGGAAATGTAAAAAATTGAAACTTGAAACAAGCTGACCTCTTTGACTTTATCACAAAAATATCAAATCAACATTATTAAAAAAAAAATAATAAAAAAAAAAATGCCAGCCTTACTAAATGCCACAAATTCGTACAAAAACAGACGTTATGAAGAAAGGAGTCATTAGGGTTGTTTTCCTCCGTGCTTCTTGTTTTTCCCTGTCCTTATTTATGTATTTATTAATGCTTTCAGAGCTGTTTGGTTCATCAGAGAGCAAGTGAAACTTCAAAAAGCAAAAGAGGCAAACACAGGCTTCAGCTACCAAGGTCGTTAATGAAAGAAAAAAAAAAGAAAAGAAGAAATGAATTGAAGAAAAGAACAAAAGAAAACTCGGCCGTGCGCCACCGACACAACAAAAACAAGAAAGCAGGCTTTTGAAGAACACATAAAGCGGAGGAAATTTTGTTTAGGGGCAGTCTGAAGGAGGAAAAAAAATAATAATAAGGAACAAACATCAAGAAGGAGAAAAAGGAAATGTTCCCCCCGCAATCATAAGCATGCTTTCTCTTCATAACCAATGCGTGCTGCAGGTAAATTGCTTAGAAGGCAGAGAAGGAAAGGAAGGAAGAAAGACAGAAAGACAGAAAAAAGGAAAGGAAAGAAAGAAAGAAAGAAAGAAAGAAAGAAAGAAAGAAAGAAAGAAAGAAAGAAAGAAAGAAAGAAAGAAAGAAAGAAAGAAAGAAAGAAAGAAAGAAAGAAAGGGAATGAAGAAAGTGAAGGTAGAGTAAACTGGAGATGAAGAAAAATAGGTGAGAGAGCATGGGTTGGTAAAGTAAAAAAAAGTAAAATAAAAAAAATAAAAAAATAAAAAGGGTTGACAGAGACTCAGGTTTAGGCAGATATGTGGGGGATGAAGGGAGGGTTGACACACAAATAGAGCAAGACAGAATAAAAAGAAGCGTGCCTACAATTTTCAATTACAATTTCACTTAGATGCCCAGTCCCCTGTTAACATCAAATACATACATTATGTTTTCAATGCACGTTTGCCTACTGATGAAATGCTATGATGAAGGCATATTCTATATTAAAATGATAATATGGTTGTCTGTAAAAATTGTGAAAAGCGCCAAGTCAAAATTGCCCCTGATACGGCAGCATTTTTGTGTCATAGAGATTGAGACTGCATATGGACCACACTGAAGCACTGCGTGTGTACGGTCATTGTTCTATGCGTGTGGCTGAGCCAGAGGCAGAGGCACAGTGCGGTTATGGATCACCATGTTATTTCTCCATAATTGCTGTATTACACACTAATGCAGAAGCAAATGTGCTTAAATGGCTGCCTTACTGGCTTCCATCAGTAATACATTTCATTTCAATTATTTAGCCAGCTTTGCCCATTTGTGGTCTACAGAGGGTCCTTTATTAGCCATGAGGGCTACATACAGCAAGTTAAGGAAATTAAGCATGATGGGGGCCAATGGTTTTGCGACTTCCGGGGGCAAAAATTAAGAGGTAGTTAGTGAGCCGAGCAAAAAAAAAAAAAGGAAACTAATTCTAGGCCTTAGTAAATCATCCAAACGTTTGAAAGTTATTATGATGGACTATATACTGCCAAAATGTTAAATGTACCAGCTGTTGTCCCAAAACTGATTTCCGGCACCATGCCTGTGATATTTCAGCACTGTGTGCTGTGCTGGATGTCAATCTTCGGTTAAGAAAATGAAACGCTGCCAGACATTTTAATCCAACCAGCGCAAACATCAGCTCATCACACTGGGCACTCAAGAAGGGACACAGCTACTCAGCGATGCCAGCTGTGGGTTTTTTTTTTGGAGGGGGGGCTTTTTGCCTTTATTTTGAGACAGGACAGTGAAGACATAACAGGAAGCGAGTGGGTAGAGAGAGACAGAAAAGGGACAGCAAAGGACTCGATTTCAGGCCGGAAATCGAACCCGGGTCAGCCGCATAACAGACGAGTGTCCTACCGTTAGCGCCATGTCAGCTGTGATTGAAGGAATACGTGACAGGGTTTTCAATTTATGAACTGAAACCTATGGCTTCTTGAAGCGGCCCACAGCAGCTACGTATCATACAATGCCCATGCTACTAACATCTGAGGGACAAGCCCTGATGGTCCTGAGGGGCCGATGCTGTTGGGTGTCTCTTGTCATTTCTTAGAGCCCAGCCCACAATTTAGGGGCCCTTCATACATACCCGGGTATTTTGATAAACAAAGACCTTTCCTTTCGTGTGTGCCTTTCATTTAGACACAAACAGAGGTTTTTCCTCTAAAAAACAAACCTTCAAAAACTCTTTGAGACTTGAATGGCATTCTCCTTACTGCACACAGGCTTTAAGTATTTATGACAGCTCTCGGCAGCATACTGTATTTATGCGCATTTGCCGATGTGTGAACAAATACATTTGGGTAAGAATAGAACAGAAAAATGTTTGTTGGTCAAAATACCCAGGTATGTAGTATAAACGCCGCCTTAGAGCAAAATGCCCAGGCCTTATTTGTTGTCCCAGTCCAGCCCTGCAGTGCCAGGGGCATTATGTACAGTACTAGTGATTGGAGCCGTGATGCTTACCTGTCCACGGAGGCCGGCCCTGGTGGTGGTGAAGTTGACTTCAGTGACGATAGAGGCAGCGTCAGGTGGGATGAAGGGGCTGGGGTTACGGGTGGCCAGGAAGAGCCGGAAGTCCTCATTGTAGTCAATCACCTTCTCACCAATCTGGACCACGTAGCGGGGACCTAAAGGGTTAATAAAGGTTGGGGCATGAGAGCGTAAGAGCGTGTTGCAGGTTAACCACCACTGTTGATTAGCAGGTAAATGTAAAGGCACACTGTGAAATATGTTCAGTAGTTTGCAGAATTCATACATGTATTGTCCATTCAGAAATGCTACCTTTTTTTACAACCATATAAAATTCTAAAATACTGGCATTCATTATGACAGGGAAAATTAAAATCACAGTTTTCATTAATGCAAAGGAGAATATAGAAATATTTTTTAGCTGCTAAACTTACTATGCTTTGGCCATATTAGTAAATATTCAAGAAAATTTGGCAGTAGGCAGAAATGTTTCAATGAACAGCACAGTTGCTGTTGCAATAGATACTCTGGCCACCGTCCTACTCAGTGCACCTTTAAGTTTCAATGTACCATTTTAACCAAGATCCATAGGTCTACGTTGTGTCCAAACACTCCAGAACACAAACCAGTTTTTTATTTTCTAAAGACATTCATTGATGACGTCACGTTGTAGCCGTGAAGGTAGCCTGAGCAGCATCTCTATGATCTTGATTGTACTGTAGAGGAGACGACCATTAGGAAATGGCACCTTGGCATTTTGACTTTGAAACAGGCCTAACCGTCTGTCACCCCAATTGTGTGGCCCGGTCAGACAGGTCAGGTTTTCAAGATGGATGCCATTTGTGTCTGTGGCGGCTGGCGGGCCAGTAAATGGTTCGGTTGCCAGGGCAATAAAATGTGGAATTATTTTAATGGAGGCAGGGGGAGGCAATGAAGATTGAGCTGTTGTTGCAGCTCTGCAGTGCAGGCAGTGTGCACCGCAGGAAATGCTCATCTGTTTCTCTTTTCCCCACGGAGGGAGAATGACACGGAGGGATGAAAAGAGAGTGAGGGAGAGAGAGAAAGAGAAAGAGTGAGAGACAGAGAGAGAGACACAGAGAGCGACAGGGAAAGAGAGAGAACCTGTGCACAGTGTGTGTGCGTGCAGACAGAGGCAGGAATTAGAAGGAAGAACAAATGAGAATGGGCAAGGGGTGTGTGTGCGTGAGAAGGAGAGATAAATAGAACGAACAAAACGAAAGAAGCAAGAGCATGAAAGAAGGGCAGAGAGAGAGAGAGAGAGAGAGAGAGAGAGAGAGAGAGAGAGAGAGAGAGAGAGAGAGAGAGAGAGAGAGAGAGAGAGAGAGAGAGAGAGAGAGAGAGAGAGAGAGAGAGAGAGAGAGAGAGAGAGAGAGCGCACCGGGCCCTGGCCTCGCTAGGGAGATGTGTTTGTCCACATTGCCGTCTCCCCCATGACCACAGAACAGTCATCCAGGAGCCCCAACACTGCCCTCGGCTGCAGCAGCCAACCACCTTGGGGAAATGGCACAGTGCGTGCACACACACATGCCACACACACATGCACGCACATACAGTGGCAAACACATGCTCACACGCGCACGCACGTACACACACAAATCAACACACTGAGGACCAAAGCCCTCAAGCCCATGTAGCCATCTGATCCCACTACTCTCACCTCCATCGTGAAGTGATGTATAAAGCAATGTTTTCTCTTTTTATTCTGTCACAAAACCATCAACGTCCCTCCACCCACTCTCTCATTTGTTTCTTTTTCTGCCCTTTCTTCACCTTTCCCCCTTTCTCCATTACTGTACTGTAATGCATCAGAGTTCTCCTTTTCCACCAAGAAATTGTTCTTTCTCCATATCTTTCTCTCTACAATGTACTGTAACACATTGGGGTTCTCGTGTGTAGTGCCACAAAAGAAACCGTTCATTCTCTGCATGCCCTCAGGGTGACAGAGTAGTGAGCCCCCAGAGTGCAGTTACGTAGTATGTGCAGGGGAAGGTCCCCAACCCTGATGACTGCTAGCAATGCTATATCCCCATTCTCGGCTAATGCAGCTGGACACGCGACACAAATGGGGCTGTCGTGCTGCTGACAATGTTTTTGCAAAATGGCTAGCTATTACTGCCGTGATATGTGAGGCAGCACTTTGGGAGTCGGAGGGGAAGGGAAGGAGGGAAGGAGAGGGAAGGAGGGATTGGACATTTGGGGAATAAGGATGAAAAAGTGCTGTAGCCTGTAGTTATTGTTGCCATGCTTTTCTGTGGGTGTTGTTGTTGTTATGCTTCTGTTATGAAGGATAGCAAACAACTCCACTGTCAAGTCTTTAGATCTAAATGTTTCTTTTTTTTAAAAGGGGGTTATTATTCAAATCACACTTGACTATAATTTTTTTCATTTTTTAAATCTGCCGTGGGGTGGCCTCTTGTTTCAAGAACCAAAGCCACAGACGGATGCAATGTTATTACGTCTTGCTTATTTCAAACACATAAAGTCTGACAAAGTGCCTACCAGTGCCTTCTTTTCACCACATCTTTTTGCCACATGCATAATGCAAGAGCTGTAAGTATAAAATCAGCTCAGTGCTTTTGTTTCCAGTACATGATGTGAGTGGTGCTGCTTAGAAATCCATCACGTTTAAAATAAGCTCTCAATAACAAATTGTAATGGTCGTTCTGCATTGGCAATGCACTGGCAATTAGGAGAGTCAGTAACATTGACATTATTGAGAGGAAATGTACAGTATTTGCATCTGGTAGTGAAAATACAGAGCAATGTGTGGGAGACGTGGTACACACTTTGAGCTAGGCTGTAATTACTGTGCCTCTTAACACTCAATTAACATGTCTGCCAGATGTTAAAAGATTTAAGATGTTTAGAGAAACAATACACAATTTTCAGTGGGGTTTTTTTCTCAGCTGAGCCTCTCTGGATTCTCCAAGGAATACTGTACTAGGCCTAAAAAAGACTCTCCTAAAAAGGGTTCTTTCCAAAATGCATGCTGCCCATTCACAAATGAATAGTCACCTTTTCATGAATACTCCCCACCACCATTAAATAGTGTTTATTATGACTGGGAAAATTGCATTTTTCATACATGAAAAGGTGTATCTTCTCCATGTCTGCCATGTTGAATTTCCAGAAATACACACTTTTAGCTGCAAAACTAATTGTACTTTGGTCATACTAATACATATTAGTTTAGTATTTGGTAAATATTCATGAAAAGATCAAATTCGGCAGTAGGCAGCACAGTTTCAATGAGCAACACAGCTGCAATACCTTCTCTGGCGACCATCCTATACAGTGCATCTTTAAACTCAAGAGTATGCTCACCAGGTCATGACACTAGTCATGTTCATCATGAAAATGTATAAATCTGAAGGTGCATTGATGTTCATCCAGATATTGAACATGTGGTGATCTTTCCAAAGAAGTGTTCAAAAGTGTCACTTGATGATGACTCCATTAAGTTTGGACGATAATTAAAATAAACAAGTCCGACAGGCGGACAACAGATGCGTCCGTCTATGCCCGTTCTGAACCTTTTTTGCCCAAACGCCCCCTTGGCCTCCTCATAACCTGTCAAGGCAATTTATCAATAAGCCTACCATGTACTGTATAAGCCTGGATTTGAAAAAGTACCATAGGATTTCAACAGTGTTGGGCAATTTACTGAAAAACTGTAATGCATTGCTGATTACATGTTACTGTCTTTTCAAAATAATCCCTTACACTACATTTAGCAATGTGGGGACCTAAGGCGAATTTAGCTTAGGGGGGCCATCGGTCCATCCCATATCACATTTTTTTTAACATAAAATCTCTATTTTTGTTAGGCTATTTTTTTTTTTAAAATCACTTTTTTTTTTCTTTTTTTTTTTTTAATTACAAACATAAAAAAACAGGCAAACATTACAACCCTTTCTGGACAGATTTCAATGAATAGGCTATTTGCAATTTTGCATAGGCCTACATTAAATAAACTAAAATGTGAAATTCTCTTTTCACTTTAATATGAGAGCAGTGATGTCCCCCCCTCACTGAAGTGTTATTTCATGTGTGAGCATGATGCTGTCACCTATTTGAAGTGACGTTGATGTTGGATTTCATGGAATACTTTTAAATGCCGCTTTGGGAAGAAAACAGAGTAGGTTGGAGGTGAACTGTATTTCTGTCAAAACAGTGGTTTGCAGGCGTTTGCGTTTTCACGTGGATATTGTCTTCGTGGACCGTAACAGACAAACCGTAAGTTCCATAAACTAATCAATGAGACATTGGCTACGTGTACATGATGTTTTTAAGTCCGATTTAATAAATGCGATTTAAATAGATCGGATTAAGAGTTATTTTGCGATGTGTATACATGGCACTTTCACTTAAATGCGATTAAACGTCTGGGGAAAATAAAGCATTGCGATTGGACTGAGGACGCACGTGCTGAGCGAGCCAAATAAGGCACGGGGGCGTGGTTCAATGCCACCGAGATGCAGGTCATCTTCCCCACAAAAATCGTTGCCTCAGGCGGACTGAAATCACAACATTTCCCCCTTTCTCCCTGGATCATTTACAATGCTACATTAGCTACCCTGTTAGCATAGAAAAACGAGTGGTCAAATGGTAATGTGGAGTAACTTTGTTGTGCTTCATTACTTCGTGGGGCACTTTTACATCAATATATGGAAGCCACAACATTTATAGTCGCTTAGGGACTTTAAATTAAGCAAAACTTTCATGTGAAAATCCACAGGAAGTGCCGCCATGTTTTTCTCACTGGCAAAGAGCACGGTTGGTTTGCACGCATGAGCTCCAGGCCAAAACTGAGCGACTGCCACCTTGTGGACACAAGAGGGAATCACAGGAGGGAATCACAATTCAGAAACGCATCACGGGAGGGAAACACATCACGGGAGGGCGGACGGACGGACGGACGGAGGGACGGACGGACGGACGGACGGACGGACACCAAAGCCTCTTATAGAGACGTGGGACGCATCTAAAAATGCTGCATGCAAATGATTTAGAGGCAGACAGACCCTAGTGTATATCTGTGATTGTGAGCTGAGAAATAACATATTATAATGCCAGAAAAAGCATAAAACCTCGACTTTCATCAAGGATCCTGGCAGATAGACAACACCTCCATCCCACCGTGCAGCCGTCAAATTAACACTGAATATTCAAACAGCTATCAGTGTGAATCCTGGGCATAAAACCACACAAATCCTCACACATTTTGCTTCCAAGCTTGTTAAAACACACACACACACACACACACACACACACACACACACACACACAC
The DNA here is from genome assembly GCF_034702125.1 of Engraulis encrasicolus. NCBI lineage: Eukaryota > Metazoa > Chordata > Actinopteri > Clupeiformes > Engraulidae > Engraulis > Engraulis encrasicolus. The sequence goes on along the minus strand of NC_085864.1, from coordinate 31,567,275 downwards.
ACACACACACACACACACACACACACACACACACACACACACACACACACACACACACACACACACACACACACACACACACACACACAACTGGCATTTGAATATCTGACGGCCTTGTAGAAACCGTATAAATCTCGGGTTGCTGTGTTCAAAAGCTATTCGCAGCGTTTTTCAGTAGAACGAACAGAAAACCGCTTGGCATTTCAGCTGGGCTGCCATCCTGGGTGGGCCCTCCATCTGCCTGCAGAACACACACACACACACAAACGCACGCACACGCACTGACTCCTCCCCACACCATGCGTCTGCAATGCAGCACAGCAAAGGCACTCCCCCTCCCCTCCCCTCCCCTCTCCTCTCTTCTCTCCTGCTTCCATCTCCCCTCCCTCTTTCTCTCCTCTTGCCAATCAAAGCTCTTCCCATGTTTCCATCTCTCTTCCATACACTGCCCCCCCCCCTCTCTATCTATCTCGCTACTGTCCTTCCTTGTTCAATCGCTTCCTTTTCTCTCGGTTTTACCATCATTCCCCTCTGCCTCTTCCCACAGTTCATTATCAGTCGCTCTGTCCTCCATTCCTTCACCCCTCTTCCCATACTCCTCGTTGATCAAGCACCAAACACATTTCTTACACTTCTCTGGTCAATCCTCTTTTCCCGCTTTTATATACTTGCTCGATTCACTATCTTTTAATATATTATTCTAAAAGCGTTCCACGCTCTCTCGCGGCCACTTCATCCTGAATGAAAATACACTCCGCAAACACACACACGCATGCACACACACACACACACACACACGCACAAACACACACACACACACACACACACACACACACACACACACACACACACACACACACACACACACACACACACACACACACACACACACACACAGACAAACACACACACGCACGCACCAGCCTTCTGTCTTTATGTTCCGTGCTTGAGCATACTGTCTATCTTCCTCTTCCCCCAATGAACATACACTCC
>NC_085864.1:31551282-31558782 GCF_034702125.1 Engraulis encrasicolus | reverse complement strand
ACGGAGGTGGAAAATCAATTACGCCGCATTCCATTTAAGCTTAACGGGCACTTTCATCCGAAAGCGACTTACAATTGATGACAACAAAGTCAAGTTACAAATTCAATGTGGGGGATATAGTCTGTCACTTTTTTGAGGAGTGAATATATTTAAGGTGTACAACAAAAAGCACTATCCATAAAAATATATGAAAGAACCACACAAGACATTCTGTCCAGTCGACAGTATGTGCGGAAAGGCGAGTTGGAAAAACAACATTATAGCCTTCAGTTATACCTGTACTTCATTTAAAAACTGCACAGAGTGAAACATCTGCGAGTCTCTGGGAAATGCTGAGCACACAAGGCAATTTGAGCAGATCACTGTTTAAAGTACATTCAATTATATACAGCACCGAAAAAAAGAGAAAGCATATTTTGTCATTTCACCATTAGTATTATCAGTTCAGCAGCACATGTAATTGTCGCTTCATATTTGTAATAAACTCCATCAGTAAGCCGGCTACAGAAGCATCTGTGCTGTACTTGTTAAGCAGCTGTGTGTGTGTGTGTGTGAGAGAGAGTGTTTCCAGGGAGCTGCTAGAGCCGGTGTGTGTTTGAGTGGTAAACAGCCTCATCTCGGTCTCCTCTATCCTTCAGCTGGACCGGCAGCTTTTTTTTTACTGGCGCCCCATAAAAGCGTCTAACGGCACTGTAACTGTCATTATCGCTCGGGCCGAGCAGCAGCGCCGGGAAAAAATATACAATATGGAACGAGACGAGACGGGGAGGGTAGAGGCAAGGTGAGGTGAGACGTGCTGTAGCCATATTGCAGGGATTGCCACCGCCACCCACCACCCCAGATGATTTGTGGCTGTCTGGTGTCTATTAAAGCCTTTCACTTTCTCCTTTTCTCTTTTTGCCCGTGTGTGTCAAGGAAAGTAATGCTAAGACCCATTCTTCACGCCAGAGTTCATGAAGTATATATCAGCCCTCAACCCTGAGGTGACCTGACGAAGAAGAAAAAAACAAAAAAAACAAAGCCATCTTTCACAAAACAAAGACCAGGTACATTTAATATTTGAACTATGTTGTAGGCCCCTGTTACTCAATGCGCGGCTCGCGAGCCTCGGGCGGCTCACATGGCCTGACTTGGCTGCTCGCCTCGCAAGGTTATAGAAAAAATATTATAGCCCAACATAATCAACAGACCTACATTTGAAATCTGCTATGCCTACATACATATACAATGAACACGCTTCACAGTCATCTGCATCACGCCAAGTAGGCAAGGCTATGGGCACGTCTACATCAAGATCTCTATTTTTCCACCTGGCTGACCCAGCATCCCATGCGTCGTTGTTTATTTACTGACAAATTTGACTCGGGCGCGCAAGCAGGCCACATTTCCCCTCCGAAGTGAGCCGCGAAAATCAATCACAGATCTTATTTGAAAATGCATTGGCTGTCATTTTTATGGACGTTTGTTCACATTTTCATTGGTGGCTTAGTTTTGCATTATTTTAAAAATAGACGGCTTTACATTCTAAATGGCTGGGGGTCGTCTATCAGCAGAGAAAAGAGCGCCGAAACTTAACCTATTTCTGCAAACATCCTTCACAACAACGCCACGACACTCAATGGCGGAGACCAATAAATTATCTTGTCCACATCAAACGAGTAATTCCATCATACATTGTGAATGATGCGTGCACGCGCCTGGTGTAGCCTCTCTCTCGCGCAGATTGCATTGTTGGTGACCACACCGCAAAGCGCTGTTCATTTTCGCGCCTGGTGTAGCCTCTCTCGCGCAGATTGCTTGGTGACCACCTCCCAAATCGCTGTTCATTTTCAGTTTAACCTGGCGCTGTCAAACGGGCAATGAAGGCAAGCAGAGCGCGAATAAAGCACGTGGAGTCGCGTTGGAATGCTGCAAGTTGGAAACTTAAACTTTCTCTCTATCTCGCTTTCTCTCTCTCTCTCTCTCCGCACGGCATTGATTGACAGCTGATAGAACTCAGTGCTGTCGGCGACGTCGCATTTTTATAATAAATTAAAGCAACCATCCTTCACAAGCTCAATAACTCTTGAGCCAATCTGGTTATTCCGTCTTCCTTACATTGTGAATGACGATCCGGAGGTCTATCCATCAGCCATCAAAAATATGCTGGCTGACAGCACCAGAGAGGGAGAGAGAGAAACAACAAAAACTGGACTCGTCCCTCTGTTTTTGTGTTGGTTTTGACTCTGGTTGCATGTATTGGCCATCTGTCAGCGCCAGGTTAAACTGAACTGCCCTATTGCTCTTTGATGTAAAAGTGTCCTTCAGCAGAAGTATCTTTTAGTGTTTAGCTAGGAGGCCTAACAGCAATTGCTGACATAATTAATAATTAATAATTCAATAATTGAATAATAGGCCTACTAATAATTTAATAATTAATACTACTACTACTACTAATAATTTACATAAATAACACTAAAACCATGTATAATGAGGCCAACACTATCTGATGTAATTTCACCCCCACATAAAAAAAGAACGGCCCTGGAAGGGGGGGGGGGGGGGGGCTCTTGAGTAATGTGGCTCTTGAGGAAAAAATAGTTAGTATCACTGTTGTAGGCCAACAAGTTCCAGACGTGTTGAGCCCAAAAAGGCCCAAAATATTTTGTACAATTCTCAACAAGCCATCTTCTACCACCAGTCTATCAGTATACCACATAAAGGTGTAGATGGTCAAAGACACTTTTCTGACATGTCACATGAATCATTTGGTCTTGTCAAAGAAAGCGCTGACCAGAAAGTGTTCCTGGTCATGGGCACTTCAGTAGTCATTACAGTACTGAAAGCCAGTCAGGAGTGGGCATTCAAAGGGGCACCTGCAGCCAGCGTTGGCATAAAATGAATGACTGCGTGGGTACGACGAGGAGAGCGGGTATCCATTGCAGCTTTTGACGTCTTGCGGGGGACGTTGATGCCCACTGTAAACCTTTAAGTGTTCTCTTTCTGCACACTAGCTCACAAAGCGATCGCGTCACAGCCAGCCAGCCACCAGTTAAATGAGCAGCCACTTTTGTCCTCTGACATTTCAGTAATACTAATTATTATTATTACTTGAATCTGCTCCCTTTTATTCTCCCATGTCATATGCTTGATTTTTTTTCCCCCATCTATCATAAGAGACTTAGGGATTGCAGGTTTGATATGTTCCAGGACGGAGCCCCATAGAGTCGAAAGCTCTAAAAAAGCCTTCACTTCACTCAGTCGCCATAGCAACACAACGGGACCCAACATCAACAAACAGAAATGTGAAAAAGAACATTGAGTGGCCTTGCTGTGTAAGAGCTTACAGCACTTCCTGTGCAAATCAGAATAACACACATGGAGACCAACACTTTTTAATCACTCATTCCGCTTCCATAACTGCTAAGTAATGTGCAATTTGCTTCTAAAGGAGAAAAGGGACATATATATATATATATATATATATATATGTTCCGAGTTTGTGTTTGTGCTCCGAGTTTGTGTTTCGGAACCCCGAGTTGAGTAGACGTTCTTTTGCACTTTCCCGAGGCGGAGGTCGGGGTTTCCGACAACCGAGTTTCAAAAGAATGCACCATAACTACGAGAGCTGCAGGAGTCATTTAGGGTGAGAGTGCCGCTGAGTGAAGGTTGAAGGGAGGAGTGTGCAGGGTGGTGGTGGGTGTGTTGTGAAGTGGTGGAGGAGGGTGAATGGAGGAGTGTGCAGGGTGGTGGTGGGTGTGTTGTGAAGTGGTGTGGTGGAGGAGGGTAAATGGAGGGGAGGGAAGGCAGAGGACGTCTTACCCGCGCTGTCAGCCCATTGATCTTAAGTGCAGCAATGAAAGGGGAACACAACCAGAAGACAGTGCTGATGGTGAGTGATGACTCAATCACATGCATAATGGAGCTTTGCAGACACAACACACACACACACACACACACACACACACACACACACACACACACACACACACACACACACACACACACACACACACACACACACACACACACACTAAGACATTGGAAGACACGGTGACGTAGATACACACACACACACACACACACACACACACACACACACACACACACACACACATAGACACACACACACACACACACACACACACCCACACACACACACACACACACACACACACACACTAAGACATTGGAAGACACGGTGACGTAGATACACACACATTTACACACATTAACAAGCACACAAACACACACACACACGTGCACACGGACACATGCACACACGCACACACACACGACAGATAATTACACCCAAATGGACACACAAGACGTGACATATCGAGGCCGCCCACTGGTCTTTGAGCAGCAGATGTGCCCTGCTGACCATATCACCAGAGGGAGACGTGCTGCTCAAAAAAAAAAGACAAAAAAGACCGAAGCAGACCTCAGGATATGAACGGATCAAATGGATCCAGACACACACACACAAGCAAGGGAAAAAGGAGGCAGAAAGGAAACACACACACATACACGACACACACACAAACACACACACACACACACAGCAGATGGTGGGGGAGATTAACACACTAAACTGCGGAAACAAAACACACATACACACACAAAGTAAAAGTGTTTGGTGTGGAATGGAGTGCGTTGTATGGAGACTCAGCTTGTTTGTGTTGTGTGTGTGTGTGTGTGTGTGTGTGTGTGTGTGTGTGTGTGTGTGTGTGTGTGTGTGTGTGTGTGTGTGTGTGTGTGTGTGTGTGTGTGTGTGTGTGTGTGTGTGTGTGTGTGCGTGTGTGTATTTAGAGGAGGGGATGAGGGCACTGTTGGCACTCTGGAGGTCAGTCAGAGGGGAGGTCTGCACCGTGACAATACTGGCATGACCGACGGGAACTTAGTGGCTCTGTGTGTGTGTGTGTGTGTGTGTGTGTGTGTGTGTGTGTGTGTGTGTGTGTGTGTGTGTGTGTGTGTGTGTGTGTGTGTGTGTGTGTGTGTGTGTGTGTGTGTGTGTGTGTGTGCGCGTGTGCGCGTGTGTGTGTGTATGTGTGTGTGTGTGTGTGTGAAATGCCAATGTGTGTTTCTGTATGCTGTGTGTGTTTGTGTCTGTGTGTGTACGTATGTGTGCTTCTATATGCAGTGTGTGTGTGTGTGTGTGCCTGTACGTCTGTCTGTCTGTGTGATTGTGTGTTCCACACACACAGGGGCCTCTCCAGAGCTGCTGGTGTTTACATGGGAGACTTTGGGAATGGCAACGGGAGAAGGAGAGAGTCCAGCAATCCACAGACTCACAGGAGGGGGAGGCAGGGGGACTCTCATGGAGCTAAGCAGTGTGCCACGCCACACCACGCCCTGCATGCTAAACACTTACCAGACAACGGGTGTAAATAATAATCGAAATGTATCGATGTATCGTGATATAATCTGACGATTGAATCGAATTGCATCGCATCGTGGGGCATTCTTAAGTATTGAAAATAATCGAATGGCTGGCCCCTGCCCAATAACATAATAGAAGTGAAAAAGTAATTGTAAAAAATCCAATCGAATCGAATCGCATTGTGGGGCATTTTTAAGTATCGAAAATAATCGAATGGCTGGCCCCTGCCCAATGCCCTAGCTCCATAACATAATAGAAGTGGAAAAGTAATTGGAAAAAAAGTTGAATCGAATCATATCCTATAGTATCGTGGGGCATTCTTAAAGGATAATTGCGGTTTTTTCAACATTAAGCCTCATTTCCGAGTTGTCTGCAATGTTCTAGAACCCCCCACACCGTTTTTTTGATGTTTACTGCTGTCCCCGGTGTTTGCCTATTTTTGATGCATCCCAACCTGCTTCAGAATGGAAAGTCACCTGCATGTCCGACCAGGTCCTTAAAAGCACCATAAACGTTCGTTTTCAAAAACAACAACTCACCGGAGTGGTTACTGGTCTTCACTGGTCACCCATATCGAATTTTGTTCCAAAAAGACGCTTCTGTCGTGTTTAATTTGACATTTTGTAAATCCCATTGAGTTCTATTGAGGACTGGTGTTCGTTGATATTACTCCAGTCTCGGCAGGGTTGCCAGATGAGTCTGATGATTTCCAGCCCAAAAAATGCTCAAAACCCGCCTAGAAGCACAAAATCCCAATTCTATTGATTTCTACGGCAAAAATTGGCCGGGTTTTTCCTGCTAAATGCCATGTTTACCCGCACACAGCCTTCCTAAGCAGCCCAATTGGGCGGAAAACAGCCCAATCTGGCAACACTGGGCACCGGAACCGGCACTTTCTTTGTTGTGGTTCCTCAGCCCTCTCTCAGCACAGGAAATACACGAGGATAATTACCTAGTTGTAGTCCTGTCGCTCAGTTGGCCAAAAGTAGGTTAGCAACGTACTGTAACAAGTTCATAACAAATAACAACAATACAAAAGCAACAAGAATGGAGTACGAACGTTGGGAAGAGGACATTTTCGATTTCGAGTTTGATGGGCGAGGATACAGATTCGAACCGGAATATACAGTAGAGGAGCTACGCCAAATGGATCTGGAAATGCAAGCAAGGGACACTGGGGAACCTGAAGAAGTCACAGAAGGAATAGAAGTTCCCAGGGTATCAGGAAGTTGGTGGTGCACTTGTGGAAAGTGCAAGCCGATGCCCACCGAACTGGAGAGTAGATGCTGCAAAGAATGGGATCTTCTGGTCACTTCAGGCATGGCTAGCCTGAATGTCTCGGTCGATGAGACGGGTGAGGAGGATGAGGAGAGGGGTGAATCGCCATCGTGCATTACCGAGAAGGAGGTGCGCCAGCTTCTAAATAAACCAGTTTTGGAGACTTTCTTTTGGGTTCCGAAAATAAACTGGAAGAAACGCCCTGTCCCCGAGGGACCAAACGGCCAATTGTCTGAAAGGTAAGCTATGTAAAAACTAATGGCAATCGTAACTTCGTAAGTCTAGCCATCCCATGACATAACCATGTCTGAAAAATAAGGAAACACCACACACTAATTATTATTTTGTCATACTTCTTGGCGTGAAGAACGTCCGATAATTATAAAAAACGGGAACAGAGCAGTGTGCAATTCATAGCCTATAACATCAGTGACACCACTTTATTTTTGAACACAATATGCGCTCCTTATTGTATGAGCGGACGCGCTCCTTGGAGTGAGCCTTGATCGCTCCAAGAAGTAAACAATAATACATAAAAAAAGATCAGCATGTTCAATGTGTGTGGTGTTTTCCGAATAGTTGGCCATGATCATGTTTTCCTGAAACAGCTGCATCACCGAAGGGGTGTGTGCACAGTGTCATGATCATGAACTGTATTCTGATAATGTTTTTTTATTGTCATATTTCACTGACGTTGTCTATGTACTTGTGTTTTCTATTCTCAGACAATATCGTCTCGTCGCCTATCGTGTAATTCTAGAGTGGGCATTAAAAGGCCACCGACATGGATGTGGAAATCGTGCTGTGTTACCAAGCTGCGTCGTCAACGCTGTCCGGAATGCCTTCCCATCCCCCACTGG
>NC_085864.1:31538782-31546282 GCF_034702125.1 Engraulis encrasicolus | reverse complement strand
TCACGCTCTCCACTCGGGCCGACACTTATAGCTCAACGCAGATGCTTAGCCACAACAAACGGCCACGTAATTGCAGGACGTTGGACAAGGCCAGTGTTTACAGTTTACACAGACTTTCACACAGGCATTTTGAAAAACATTTGGAGCATTTGGAGTGGTGACGCCATTCACATTGGGTAATTTACCTTCTGTTTGTATTCTAACCGAGAGGGTTACTCGGAAAACAAACAAATATGTAAATACGCAAACATGACAAAAAAAGCACAAAGTACACACTCACATCAAGGTCTGCACACACACACACACACACACACACACACACACACACACACACACACACACACACACACGCTCGCATGCACGCACAAACATAAATACACCTGTCTTCCTGCAAATATAGAACATGACTAAATGATTATAATTGTTTGTTTGGTTGTTTACTGTATATGTGCAAACATAAAACAAGAATTCAAGGGGGTTGTAAGGAATGCTATATGACCTTTGTCTAGCAAGTCTTACTTGTGCTTTCAAATGAACAGTGATTAGTCCAACTCTTTTTCATTGGTGTGAAAGCATCAATCAAACTAAATATTAAATATTGAAACTTGAGGGTTTTTTCATCAATTATACACAGGGAATGCTGGCCTATAGGAAACACACACACATACACACATACACATACACATACACATACACACACACGCACACACACGTGCACAAACACACACACACACACACACACACACACACACACACACACACACACACACACACACACACACACACACACACACACACACACACACACACACACACACACACACACACACACACACACACACACACACACACACACACACAAAGAAACAGGCACATACAAATACACTAAGACATGCACAGCATGCCACAGCCATCTCCTCTTCATTTATATCCGCAACCCAGACAAATGTCCGCTTAACACTTGTGCCTGGCACATCCAGGTGGCCCATGCAGAGAGATCACGCTGCTACACTGGCACACTTAGCACCACGGACCTCACGACACCAGCCAGGGTGACATACGGGGCATATTAACCCCTAAGGCACCTGCAAAAAAGGGTGCTGAATGCCTGAGCCCTTTTTAAGAAAAGCTGCCCTCAGCCTATAAAAACTAGCCTGATAAACCAGCCTAAATGGATTGGATGTCTAATTTAAAACATTTTGCGTTGGTGCTGGTTTTCCAGGCTATATAAAAACCTAAATATCTCAGCTTCTGAAGCACATAAAAATATGCACTAAGTTGCATTTAAACGCTAAGACCCTCATCTTTCATTAGAATGTGTTCATTCATCTCAAACAAACAGAGATTTTTAATAAAGTTGTCTAAAATCTCATGAGCCTGAATGCAGCTCCAGGCGCCAGGGCCAATGTTGCGCAACGCAACATCAGGCATCAATGGGTTAAGACACAAAGCGCCCGCCGTCCGAGGCCAATTTGCTGACACGTTGGGGGTAAAATAGGGCCGTGGTGCGTCTCTTTGTGTCTCTCTCTCTCTCTCTCTCTCTCTCTCTCTCTCTCTCTCTCTCTCTCTCTCTCTCTCTCTCTCTCTCTCTCTGCGTTGAGGACCCTGTGATTAAGAGGGCACTGCCCTCTGCATCGTGGGTCTGACGACGCCAGCCTGGGTGACATATGTGCCATGTTAAGGCACAAAGCGCCCACCGTTTATGGCCAATCTGCTGGCACGTCGGAGGTAAATAGGGGCACGGTGTGGTGTGTCTTGGGGACCCTGTGATGAAGATGGCACTGCTACTCGCCCACAGAGCCGCTAACACTGCACCCAGCAGAGTGGCAATTAGTAGCAGCTGAAGCACTGGAGCTGAATGGATGAATGGATGAAGGTCATATTAGGGAGGAAATGGTGTGTGTGTGTGTGTCCGTGTGTGTGTGTGTGTGTGTGTGTGTGTGTGTGTGTGTGTGTGTGTGTGTGTGTGTGTGTGTGTGTGTGTGTCTGTGTGTGTGTGTGTGTGTGTGTGTGTCTGTGTCTGTGTCTGTGTCTGTGTCTGTGTGTGCCCTTGTGTGTGTCTGTGTGTGTGTGCCCTTGTGTTGCCTGTGTGTGTGTGTGTGTGTGTGTGTGTCTGTGTGTGTGTGTGTGTGTGTGTGTGTGTGTGTGTGTGTGTGTGTGTGTGTGTGTGTGTGCGTTCCACATCTGTCACCAACAAGATAGATCTAGGCAGAGATTAGCGTTATAATGGGATTCAATGGAAGTATCCCATGAGAATTTGGGGGCTAAAAAGCACGTGTGTATGTGCGTGTGTACGCGTGTGTACGCGTGCGTGCGTGTGTGTGTGTGTGTGTGTGTGTGTGTGTGTGTGTGTGTGTGTGTGTGTGTGTGTGTGTGTGTTACATTTACACATGCAAGTGTTCTTATGCTTGTCTTTTGAGGCATGGCAATTAATTTCATGTGAGTGCATATGTGTGCTGTTGAGCCCCAAGGAATTTGCGATTTGCACACCTTTCAAATGCAAATAAAACCAATGTCAAGCATGTATATGTGCTTATGCTTATGCATACACATGTGCATATACATGTGCGGTAAGTAAGCGTATACAATACATATTTAATGATGTGTCCATCACTGCTACACTGGAGTCCTATGGGAAGGCCCATCATTTCAGGACCACGGACAGAGATCAGGGCTTGTTGAAGCAGCTACGGAACTCAAGGGGTTCATTTCAATGTCTAACCTTCAGTCCTCTCCCTGTGCCTTTGGCCTCGTGCAGTCACCATTGACAGTAAAACTTTTATTCGATATCTCTCAAAAACACAACTCAAAGGTCATTTTCTCATTTGCAACTGAATGGGGAAAAGACCCCCAAAGGCTGTTTGCTGACATTGGGGAAACTTAAATCGTTTTCTCCATGGAGGTGGGGCGGTAGCGAAGCACAAGGCCAAAAACACAAGGCAAGGATGGTAGGTAAGATAATGAGACGGACCCAAGAACTTCATACAACTGTAATCTTCTCTACAGCAAGAGCAGCAGCAGCATTGCTTAACTCAACTCCCCCAAGTCAATCTGAGGAGGGCTCGCCGCCAGAATGACAAACACTAAATGCTGAAATCTCAAATCACATCCCCCCACCCCCGCGCCCCACATCTCTTCATTAGCGTTAACATGCTGTGTCCAAAGCAGACCAAACAGCCATTACGCTTCTGCCACAACAAGGGCAAACAGCACCATGTGTGTTTTCGGGGTGTTTGCTTTCATTTGCATGTGTACGTGTGTGTGTGTGTGTGTGTGTGTGTGTGTGTGTGTGTGTGTGTGTGTGTGTGTGTGTGTGTGTGTGTGTGTGTGTGTGTGTGTGTGTGTGTGTGTGTGTGGCCCACTCTATCTATCATCTGTGTGCGTGCGTGCGTGTGTGTGTGTGTGTGTGTGTGTGTGTGTGCTTGTGTGTGTGCGTGTGCATGTGTGTAGTACTGTTTATATGTGAGCTGCAGGTAAATTGGTCCCCAGTGGCGAACACTGTGGGAGCGGTTGGGAGAGATTGAGAGCTTTAATTAAAGAGGAGACAGATGGAGAGAGAGAGAGAGAGAGAGAGAGAGAGAGAGAGAGAGAGAGAGAGAGAGAGAGAGAGAGAGAGAGAAGAGAGAGAGAGAAGAGAGAGAGAGAGTTGAGCTGAGGGGCCGTGGTGGCAGCCAGAGGCAGCAACAGCAGTGGCAGGCAGCAGCATCAGTGAGCCTCAACCACAACTCCCTGTTGTACACACACAGCCTCTCAAGTCTAACCAACACACACTTCACGTCAGACAGACAGGCAGGCAGGCAGACAGGCGGGCAGGCAGGCAGGCAGACAGGCAGGCAGACAGGCAGACAGGCAGGCAGGCAGGCAGGCAGACAGGCAGACAGGCAGACAGGCAGGCAGACAGACAGACAGGCAGGCAGGCAGGCAGGCAGACAGGCAGGCATGCAGACAGGCAGGTAGGCAGATAGACAAACAGGCAGGCAGGCAGGCAGACAGGCAGGTAGAGAGACAGACAGGCAGGCAGGCAGGCAGACAGACAGAGAAGCAGCCAGGCAGGTAGACATACAGACAGAGAGACAGGCAGGCAGACAGACAGACAAGTAGCTCTCATGAGCCATGAGTGGGCACGTCTCTCGTACACGCTGTTGATTACTGAACTGCAGCAGGAAAAATCTCCATGCCACTGAGTCAGCCATCTTCCACATCCCTCCCTTGTCATTTGTGTCATGCTATGCCCACCGCCACAGTATCATCTGTGGGCCTGTTTGTGGTCTCTCTTATTCGTCACATTGTGTGGCATGTATAAATGACAAATGGGGGGAAAGCATAGTTGCTTTTGCTCCAATGAGAGTCAGAACCTGCTATTAATTATCTCACACAAAAATGTGGTCCAGTCAAAATATATTACATATATTACACCTTTAACAAAAAAAAACAAGCAAAATGGCTTTTCACACAGCTAGAGCAGGCGAATATTACTTTAAAAAGCACACAACATGGTTATCACATTAGTCAATATTGATTTTTCCTCCCCATATACTGCCAGATTGAGAGCATGTTCAATCAAACCTGTCTCTGGAAGGCCACACTGCCAATATGCATCCCATTCTGGCTTTATTTGCCCCATGTTGCTTAGCCTTCAGCACAAGACTGACATTGCATGACATTTCCTGGCAATAACTTCAGGTCATATTCCATTAAATATAACTAAGGTTGACTATCAGGACTGACCTCAATTCCATCAGGATCACCAATAACAATCGACTAGTGGCCCAATACTACTTACAACACTGTCCCTCCACACCCTTCCCCCAGCCAATTGAACACTGTCTGATGAGGGGAGGACGGGGAACAAGTAATGGGGTATTTTCATGGTACCAGTAAAAGTCAGCTCTGATGGCAGGCATAGATTGTAAGCATTACTCCTTGTGTAATAAATTGATAAATTCATGAACTATACCTCTTATACCCACACTGCTCCTTCCCCCATAGCAGCATTACTCTCCTCTGCGTTCAATTAATGGCCCGTGGCTATCAACAACCCTGTCCCTCTGCCCTTCCCCCAGACAAGATCTCAGTCAATGGAAATCCATAGTGTCTTTCCAAGGCATTCCAGCGCTCCAAAACGAAAACACAAGAGTCTCTCACACCTCCAACCTTATTGCCTTGCCTGGTCCTCTGTTCTTGAAAGCTTCTCATAAAACCCAATAATAAAAACCCCAACACAACAGCGTTTCCCACACCTCCTCCTAGTTCCCTGTTCTTGGGAGCTCCTCACCTGAGTGTTCCAGCGCTTGTGCTAAACACCCTCTCTAAAAACTAGAGATGCACCGGATCCTGATTTTTAGGATCCTGCCAGATACCGGATCCACTGCTTAAGATCCTGCCGGATCCGGATCCGCATACCGGATCCTACGAAAGGGTTGAAACACATAGCCTACTCGCACACGTGGGCCCTTTTTATTATGTTGGCTCAAACTATTTTTTAGACTTGTTGGCTTACTGTCACACTGCCTGCAACAGCCGCTTCCAAAGGACTTTCACTCCATGCAGCGATTGGGGTTGTGAAAGAATGACTGAAAAGCAAAGGCACCAGATAGTGATTTTTAGGATCCTACCGGATACCGGATCCACTGCTTAAGATCCTGCCGGACCCGGACCCTGTGAAAAACCCTATTATCGTGACGGATCCGGAACCGGACCTTGGATCCGGTGCATCTCTACTAAAAACCCAAACACCACAGCCTTTCCCACACCTCCTTCTGATCCCCTGTTCTTTAGCGCTCCTCACCTGGGCGTTCCAGCGCTTGTGCTCCCCGTCCAGCTGCCGGATCAACTTCTCGGCCGCGTCGATGGTCTCCTGGGCCTTGCTCACTTCCGCCTCCAGCTTAGCTGCCTCCGTGGTGCGGCTCTGGAACCTGTGTGTGCGTGTGTGTGTGTGTGTGTGTGTGTGTGTGTGTGTGTGTGTGTGTGTGTGTGTGTGTGTGTGCGTGTGCGTGTGCGTGTGCGTGTGCGTGTGCGTTTGTGTGTGTGTGTGTGTGTGTAAAGCAGAGTGATTAGCTCGTTAGGAGACGTACTGTGCTGTCTAAAAGGTAAACATAATTATGAGAAAATGAGAGATGTTTTTCAGTATTCTCTGTGGATAACAGAACCAGCTCCTCCAAACATAAACTAACACCTGGATGGCATTTAAAGTGGTTTAGAGACAGAGAGAGGAGTGAGCAGACCAGCGTGATGTGTCAGATAAGCCTCCTGGGATGAATTGAAGCACAGAGAGCATTAAGAGAGGAAGAGGAGGTGGGAAGAGAGAAGAGAGGAGGAGGAAGAGAAAGAGGACAGGGGGATGAGGTGGTAGAGGAGGAGCAGGAGGTGGAGAGGGAGGAGGAGGTGGTGGAGGAGCAGGAGGAGGAGAGGGTCTTACTTCTCTTTCAGCTCGTTCACTTTCTGGCCCACAGAGTTCAATTGCTCCTCCAGCTTGTTCTTGCGGTTCTCTGTCTTGCGCAGGTTGCTGTGGGGAAGAAAAGAGCAGGACAGGAGTCAGTGAGGTCAAGTGCCGTGCCGTTAGGGGGTGATGATGATTTCAGGATTGGCCAAGTGGACCACACTTCACACACTTCTCTTGACTGGCTTTTGGGTCTTGAAAAAAAAAACTGCTGTAGCAGGACTCATGCAGGACTCAAGTGTTTCTCAAGGGTTGTTAGACCGAGGACCACTCCCCACTTTCCAAATTCTCAAGGGACCAACCAGCCCAACAGTGATCTGAGGACCTCATTTAGACACACTCTTGGGTGCCTGGGTAGTTGTGAAATGCCTTTCTGCAATAGCTACCACATCTAAAAGAAAAAGAGAGAGCTCACCAACATCTGGATGTGGGTGTGTGCAAAACTGACTCATTCTAAAATATACTGAATGAACAGAACCTACAGTATAATAAAGTAAATAGGGGCACCTTTACCAGGGGCACATTTTACCTTGGCATAATAATAAAACACAGTAAAAAATAAATCTGCAGGCCGAAACATCGACTATGTGGTTCTGAAGGTGGCTGTGCCTAGTGTAAGGTGAGGACTGGTGGGTGTATGGTGTTGTAGAGGGCAGTTAAGAGTATAATGAGCTAAGGAGGTTACTGTTGAGGAGGCTACGAGGTGACTAACTCCATGAGGCCAGCCTGCTCCCTCTCCAAACACACACACGCACACGCACACGCACACACACACACACACACACGCACACGCACACGCACACACACACACACACACAAACACACACACACAATGTAGTAGGGGGCAGCTACAGTACAATGTGCTAATGTGGTTACTGCGAAGGTGACTGCAAAGTTGACCACAGAGGAGGCTGCGGAGGTAACTCACTCCATGAGGCCGGCCTGCTGTCTCTCTCTCCACACACACACACACACACACACACACACACACACACACACACACACACACACACACACACACACACACACACGCGCACGCACGCACGCACGCACACACACAC
>NC_085864.1:31533782-31536282 GCF_034702125.1 Engraulis encrasicolus | reverse complement strand
GTATGCACACACAAACACTGCGCATATGCAAATATTTCGTAATGATCCACAAGCCTGGCACTGTGCTGAATCAGATTTTCTTGTTTACGGTCAATAAAGCTGGCTTTAAACATGCCGTAAACAAGTTGTAAATTAGGTGGGGACATTACTTTTAATGGGTAAATGGTGGCTGGCTTGTCCATGCGCTGGTTGTTTAAACACTCAATGAAAAGCTTATCGCATAAAGCATGCAAGTTATGCAGATGACGTGTAGACTGGAGTGAAGTGGAAAACACCTCTCGACTGCATACAGTGGTTTTCTACCATTTCTTCTTGAATGTGTCATGAGTGCTCCTTACCAGGTCCAGCTCGAAACTCTTTGGGCATGTCGTGAAAGTTACTTGGTATGTGCATGGAGGAGGTGGAAAAATGGCATTACACTCTCACACACACGCGCACACACGCACACACGCACACGCGCACACACAAACACTAGCATCACGGTTACGAGATGTGTCTGTTAATGTCCAGTCCCAAAAAAATTCTCAAAAGCGGCCCAGAGTAGGGGTGGGCGATATGACGATATTAATCGTGAATCGTGATATCGAGTACAAGATCGTCTCGAATCTGCCAAAGTGAAGAAATCGTATAGATCGTCTTGCAGTGAGGATGTTAACTATCAGTATCAAAGTGATGTTTACTTACTTGTGTTGTTGTCTTCAATTTCATTCTTTACATTATTGTATTGTAATTGTGCACTTTATGAGAGTGTCATCAGTGTGTTAACAATTCATTAACTGCAAATTATAAATTGCAAGCATATCAAAATATTTTTTTGGATGGAAGATTGTGATAAAAAAAAATCGAGATTATATATAATAGAGAAATAGAGATTTCAAGTTAAAAAAATTTGACATTTTTGCCATATTGTCCACCCCTATAGCCCAGAGGCACTAAATCCCACTACAGAAAAACCAGCCCAATGCCCGTTTTTTGACATTTTTTCTCCGCAGACGGCCATCCTAAACCTCCCCATCTGGCAACACTGAATAGCGTCTGCCTTGTGCTGCAGGAGCTGTGGCGCCTGTGTGCGTCTCGTCTCACCTCTTCATGCTGACCCAGGAGGTGTCGAAGATCCCCATGAGCCTCAGCACTCCCTCCAGGATGTCCCGAATGACGTCGGGGGGCATGCGCAGAGAGCGGATCTCAGACAGAGACTCCGACTTGATGTTGCCCACCGCCCTCTTGGCCTCCTCCACCAGTGGCTACAGGACACACACACACACAGACAGAGAGACAGACACACACACACACACACACACACACGCACACACACGCACACACAGACACACACGCACAGACACGCACAGACACACGCACAGACACACACACACACACACGCACACACACGCACACACAGACACACACGCACAGACACGCACAGACACACACACACGAACCTCACAAATTTGCACACACACAAGCAGACCAAGACACAGACACACACACACAGGAGTGAAAGTCAGTCTGTCCCATTGTGATCCCAAAGCATCACAGCACCCAAGGATAGCAAACTTTGTTTTTAACCTAAAAACCCCTCACACACGCATACACCTGCTGCACAAACACACATTTATTCAGGTATAACTTCAGATCTAACAAACTAACGCATTCACACAAGCAAACACACATTCAAACAAAGAAACCCATAAGCAATCCTCAAACCACGTCATCAGGCGTGAATCAGCTTTCATATCTATGCTATATACAGCACAACCGTAAATAGAAGGCCTTTCAAATAATACACACTCAGCAGCACAGAAGGAGGCAATAAAAATGCAAGAAATCACAAATTCTTTCCAAAAAAAAACCAACACTACCAACTGCCGCCCAACATAAATAAACCCGCACCGTCATAAATAAACAACAGTTTCTATTTTCTGCATTATGTAAAACTATAATCCGGTTATGGGGGAGCAGAGGAGCTGATGAAGTGCAAGTACTCCATAATGGGAGGAGGAGTCTTTTCATCATGGACGGCTGATGATGCTCTACTGGGAGTTTGGTGAGGCAGCCGGAGCACGAAGCACGAAGCGCGAACTGAGCGGATTTGCCTCTTCTTCTTCTTCTACTGCACTGTTTGTTTGTTTATGTGCATATTGAATTGGAACGAGTGCTAAGTGCTAATTCCTCAACCACAGGGAATGTTGGGGTGTGTGTGTGTGCCTGTCTGTGTGTGTGTGTGTGTCTGTGTGTGTGTGTGTGTGTGTGTGTGTGTGTGTGTGTGTGTGTGTGTGTGTGTGCTATTGGACATGGTGCCTTTAAAAATCCTTTCAAGGACCAGATTGAAAGCACTTCAGTAACAAACAGTTGCACCAGTCATTCAATACAGGAGTCTTTCAATACAGAGAAGTCGGTGTGTGCGTCTACAAGTGTGTGTGTGTGTGTGTGTGCGTGTGTGTGTCTCTGTGTGTGTGTGTGTGTGTGTGTGTGTGTGTGTGTGTGTGTGTGTGTGTGTGTG
>NC_085864.1:31521282-31531282 GCF_034702125.1 Engraulis encrasicolus | reverse complement strand
ATGAGTATAATGAGCAGTATCGGCAGCCGGTCGGTGCATCCCTACCCATGACTAGGTAAAGATGCCCTGCCCAGGGCAATGGAGTCTCCCTCCCTCACTGCAGTGCGCCATAGGCACCAATAATATGGCTGCCCCTTTTATTGTGCATAAGTGTGAAGTATGTAAGTGTGAACTATGTACTGTATTGTCGTGGGCTGTGTGATTGTGAGGTCAAATTCAACTGAAGTGCTACCATGCACACAGACACACATAGATAGACACAGACACAGACACAGACACAGAGACAGACAGACAGACAGACAGACAGAATCACACACACACACACACACGCACACACACACGCACACACACACACACACACACACACACACACACACACACACACACACACACACACAGACACAGACACAGACACAGACACAGACACACACAGACTGTGAGAGAGAAATGAGCAAGAACAAACTGAATGTTACAAAGCCAAAAATGCCTGTCAACATGCACAGTATGCCTGCTGCCAAACAGACAGGAACGGCATTACAAACACCATACAAACAGAGTAAACACAGACAGAACACACACACACAGTCTCTCTCTCTCTCTCTCTCTCTCTCTCTCTCTCTCTCTCTCTCTCTCTCTCTCTCTCTCTCTCTCTCTCTCTCTCTCTCTCTCTCTCTCTCTCTCTCTCTCTCTCTCTCACACACACACACACACACACACACAGATAAAGAGTCAGCTGTGGGAATGGGGATCATTAAACATTAAAACTGGCAGCAGCTGTTGCACCTGTCAAACGACTGAGCCAGTGTGACAGCGAGACGAAGCGGGAACGAGAGAGAGAGAGAGAGAGAGAGAGAGAGAGAGAGAGAGAGAGAGAGAGAGAGAGAGAGAGAGAGAGAGAGAGAGAGCATGGAACTGTGGCAGAGACACACAGGGCAGACTGAGTCATACACACACACACACACACACACTTCCATTTGTATATTTGTGCCTGTGTGTGTGTGTGTGTGTGTGTGTGTGTGTGTGTGTGTGTGTGTGTGTGTGTGTGTGTGTGTGTGTGTGTGTGTGTGTGTGTGTGTGTGTGTGTGTGTGTGTGTGTGTGTGTGTGTGTGTGTGTGTGTGTGTACTGTACTACCTGCATGGACACTGTGATCTCCTGCAGTGCAGCGTCGGCCTCGGCCTGTTTGGTCCTCAGCAAGGTGCTCTGCTCCGCAGCCCGCCCCTTCAGCTCGTCCACCAGTGCCTTGGCCTCGTTAAGCTTGGCCACGCCCGCCTGTCAGCCAATCACAAGACAAAGACACAACCCGGTTGTAATGTTTATACCTTGTATATACTTTGTAATAACTGATGTCGACACGGAGCTTCAAATGAGATGGTTGCTTTATTGCTGATGATTGATACACTGCCTCAGAAGAGCATAATGGTGAAACATATACCTCAGCGTGCTGACGTCACCAGTACGTGCCAGCACTAGCTGTCAAAATAGTGGTCTGAATATTACACCTGTGATCTCAGGTAGCGCATACATAAGACGGCAACACAGCCAAGGTCAGTATCTACTACAGAATAATAACCTATTTACGACAATATGAGAAACTCAGACAGAGCAGCCAAGACCAGGTAAGTTTAGGCAAGGGGTACACTGATAGCGCATTCAGGCCGACTGAGAACCGTGCTGGAGCCCGTTCCCGCACCTAATCGCGAACCGGCCGTCGTGTTCACACCACAGATATTTGCGTTCGCGAACCGGAAAATTGGTTCGCAATGCGAACCGCAAAATACTAGGTTTTTCTCTGCGAACCGTGACGACAGCGTGGTCGTCAGCAGGTTCATCCGGGTTACACAGTCACGTGCGGAAAAAGTTCAGAGCCCGGTATGAACACTGGCGGTTCGCAAACAAACACTTTAGTGCCGAACGTAACTGGTGCGAGCACCGACACCGGCTCCGTTCTGGTCGGCCTGAAAGCCATAAGAGTGTGTTGGATTACATTAAGTAAACTTGCGTCAAAAATGCATTGAAATGAATGGCATGGGTTTTTTTTAGCATGTTCACTGCTCTGCAGTAAATTGCTATTACGGCTGGCAAGTCTGGATGAAACACATACAATGTAGCCCCAGCATTAGTTACTCAATGGAAGATGATTCATGAGACCTGTGAGGTCCTTGTGGAGTATCTACGTAGTTAAGAGCATAACTAATCTCTCTAGGGAACCTTTTTCCTTTTTTCCAACTGATCAATAACGCAAACAATATCAACAATATGAATTATTTATGAACAATCATGCACATGAATCGGCTACCCTCTGGTGACTTACAATTAATAAAAACAGCATTACTAACTTGAAAGTGATGTTATAATTACTACCAGCATATTCTAATGGCATACAAATGTGTCCTTTTTCCATCTAAACTTACTTGTAGGTGTAAGAGGGGGGGAAAGGTGGCTGTGTGTGAGCACCGCTTGTTGTGGAAGCAGTAGAAATGAATGATTCTTTCCCTTTCCTGAGCCTGGGAGTAAGGCTGCTCAGGGCCAGAGGCCGGGGGGAGGGTCCGTTGGGCCAAGGCCCATGTCTTACCTATAGCTGCCTATACTGCTGCTGCTGGAGATGCTGCTGATGTGTTTTTGTACCCTAGCCCTATGTGTATGGGGGGACCCAAGTGCAGGTTCTGGGGTATGTGGCCCTTTGACTTACCTGCAGATGGCTCTGCCTGTGTGTGAGCGCGGCCTGCTTGGTGCTGTGGATGGTGCCGTAGACGCGCAGAAGGGACATGTACTGGCTGGGCGTGGCGCCGTACTCCCGGCACGACTCGTGGATCTGCAGGAAGGAGCGAGACAGCTCGCCGTGGCCCGCTGACGACGCTGGGAGAAAGAGGTGGTGGGGGTGCGGAGAGACAGTGTGTGTGCGTGCATGCGTGCGTGCGTGCATGCGTGCGTGCGGACGTGCGTGCGTGCGAAAGAGTGTGACGAATACAATGGGAATGGGGGTTGGGTTGGTGTGGAAGGGGGGAGTGGGTAAAGGGGTCAAAAAACACATAAAGTCAAAGACAACAAGATGCAGGAGGCAGATACAATGAAAACAAGTTTTGCAACAGTGTGTGTGTGTGTGTGCGTGTGCGTGTGCATGTGCGTGTGTGTGTGTGTGTCTGTGTGTCTGTGTGTGTGTGTGTGTGCGTCTGTGTGTGTGTGTGTGTGTGTGTGTGTGTGTGTGTGTGTGTGTGTGTGTGTGTGTGTGTGTGTGTGTGTGTGTGTGTGTGTGTTGCGGGGAGGGAGTGTGCGTGCTTGTGTGGCAAATCGAGTATTCATAAAGGTTGATATAATAGATGAAACAGATTTGCCAATAAATCTCTG
Source organism: Engraulis encrasicolus (assembly GCF_034702125.1). Taxonomy (NCBI): domain Eukaryota; kingdom Metazoa; phylum Chordata; class Actinopteri; order Clupeiformes; family Engraulidae; genus Engraulis; species Engraulis encrasicolus. Next base: position 31,527,936 of record NC_085864.1, on the reverse strand, counting down.
GCCTGCGGGTGAGAGAGACAGTGTGTTTGGGTGTGTATACGTTTAGTGTGTGTGTGTGTGTGTGTGTGTGTGTGTGTGTGTGTGTGTGTGTGTGTGTGTGTGTGTGTGTGTGTGTGTGAGCTCTGGAGTTACGGCCTCACAAATCTCATCCCTAAAGCCTTGAACGGCAGATGGGTGGAGCGGAGGTGACCACACAAGGTGAACATCAGCGCCCTCAAACCAGCCCAACCCAACCCAACCCCCAACTCCCCAACCTTGCATCATCTTATCCCTTCACTTATCCTTAAAAATAACAACTCCAAATGTCTCCCCCACCCCCAAACATGAGCCCACGCAGTGAATTCTGCTGTGTTAACACTGAGCGAGCCAACAACTTCAAGTGGGGAATTAACACTGTAAATTACTGGAATTACTCTGTTAACCAAGCTACCCTCACAAACCTCACCCCACCCTATATCAGTCAACACCCCCACCACAAACACACGTACACACGTACACACACGTACACACACGCACACACACACACACGTACACACACGTACACACACACACACACACACACACACACACACACACACACACACACACACACACACACACACACACACACACACACACACACACACACACACAGACACAGACACCCCACCGTACCACCAACCCCCACTCCACCCCATATATTGTGTGTGAGAGGCAGGAGGACTCCTCTGGTGGGTGCCCTTCTGGGGTGTGATATACGGGCTGACATAAACCTGCCACACAGCAGCCAGGCACCCAGGGAGGGAGGGAGGCACCGTGTGTGTCTACCTGCTGCCATAAACAAGCCCATCCAGACAGGCACCACTCAGGCCACCACAAGGGCACTAACCGGGGGTGGGGGGTGGGAGGGCGTCTGACTGTGTGCACCTCAAACACACTAATTCACTCACTCAAACACGCACGCGCACACGCACACGCACACGCACACGCACACAGTTGTTGCATCAGGTATACCTTTATGAAGTCAGTTATATCAAATCCTTCTCAAACGGACTCTCTTTCTCTCGATATTTCAAACACAGTCTAATAAATGTGTACCGTTCAGATAAGCACACATTTAAAGCGTCACCCAAACACGCCGATATACACACGGTCCTTACCTGCCCTGCTCTTCTTGTCACCTTTACTGGGGGTCGCATCCTCCCCAGAGATTTGGGCCAGCAGCATATCAGGAATCTGAAGAGAGCAAAACACACACACACACACACACACGCACGCGCGCGCGCGCACACACGCGCGCACACGCACACGCGCACACACACACAGAATTAGAGAGACAAGCATCTAACGATATCCAGCCAGTGTCTCGACCAGATGCCATAAAAACCACTTTGTCACGACACACATCATCTATCACGGTACTGGGTAGCGGGTGGGCTGAGAGACTGAATATTGCCATGTCAATCAACCTGAGAGACTTTGTGTCCCCTATATCCACACCCCAAACCTCAAACCCTAACCTCTGGACTGCCTGTCAAACACCATATGATCCACCATCAAACATCTCCACCAATTCAATCCACCATCTCCTTTGCCATCAATAACCCGTGATGAGTGGGGTGGCCGTCACTGCTGATGACAGATCAGTTAACCCCATTGATGCTGGATGTTGCGTTGCGCAACATTGGCCCTGGCGCCTGGAGCTGCATGACGCAACATTCAGGCTCATGAGATTTGAGACAATTTTATTTAAAATCTTGATATGTCAGAGCTGAATGAAAACATTCTAATGCAAGATGAAGGTAATTTAAATGCAACTTATAACATGTTTTTATGATCTCCAGAGGCTAAGATATTTAAGCTTTTATAGGCTGAGGACAACTTTTCTTAAAAAGGGCTTAGGCATTCAGCAGCCTTTTTTGCAGACGCTTTAGGCATCAATGGGTTAAGGGCACGCCTACCGTCTCGTCTGTCCTCCCCAATTGCCGCACAGCAAGCTCACCTTCTTCATGCTGCTCTCGGACCAGCCCTCCATCCACTGCACGGAGCACTTGCGGTAGAGCGCCGGGTTGCTCTCGCAGTTGATGGTGAAGTTGGCGTTGGTGCAGTCCATGATGAGCACAGTGTGCAGGTTCTGCTGGATGCCTGCGATTTAGGAGGAGAGGTAATAATGGAGGACATCATACGACAGGAAGTACTATAGCAGGCTTGTACGAAATTCCGAATGGAAAGAATTTCAATTAAAAGTAATGGCATAATACGAACACTAGGTGGTGGTATTCTATGTACTTTCTATGAGTGGTGTTGCCTGGCTCTTGCCCGACCTGTAGTTCCGCACAGCTTTGTGAGCTCCACTACTAGGTCTGGGAGCATGTAGTAGGATTCCATTTCTACAGTCAAAAAAATAATCTCAGCATTTATTGCTTCAATATCAACAAATTCTTTCAAAACCATTTTATGTTGATCTCTAAAGCGTCAATATAGTCTATAATATGACCTGTGACTCCTCAATGTGAGCTGCCAGTGATATTGAAGTGATAAATGCTCAGCATTATTTTTTGAGTCCAGAAATTGAATCCTGCCACATGCTCCCAGACCGATGTGTGTGTTTGGAGTGCCACCAGGGGGCTCCAGAGCACACACACGGAGGTCTGGTAGGAACCAGGCTATGAGTGGTGTAGATTAACTTAAAAGAAATTCAAGGTAATGGCACCACCTAGTGTTCGTATTATGGCATTATTTTGAATTGAAATTCTTTCCATTCGGAATTTCGTACAAGCCTGTACTATAGATAGGGAGGGGTTTTTATAAAAAAGATAGTTATTCTGAAACAGAGGATGTGGATTGAATTTGTGTGACTGTGAGCGTGTGAATGTATTGTGCTGTGTAACGTATTGTCTTGTAATATCTGTTTTGTCCAGATTTAAGGGGACTCTATTGAAAACGAGACGCCACACCTCAAGAGGCAATCCCGATGAGTAAATAAATAAATCTTGTGTGCTAACCCTGTTATATAGATTTTTGACAATAATATGCTTGACTTGACTTGACGTACAGGGTTAAAACAGTTTATAACTGTATATTTATTCAATATTTCTGTGGTGGTAAAAGGGCAAGCACGCTAATCCATGTTGAGAGATCTTCGACAAAAAAAAAACACTTCCAGTTTCTTGACCTTCCACAATGTTTCCCCCCCCCTTTTTCTTTAACTCCAGTTCATTCATTTTGATTTTAACCCCTGCAGTTAACTAACAGTGAGCTCATTGAGGGGAAAAAAAAACATTGACAGTGTTTAAAGAAGGACGCCAGGGTCTAGCACGGCAGGACAAGGGGAAGTGTCAGAATACAAAGAGGAGAGAAAGAAGAAAGGATGATGAAAGAAAAGGCACGCTGATATGAAAAAATCTGAAAGATCTGAAAGAATAGGTGGAGTGCTTCAATAGAAACTAAAGCAGTGAACCTTCACAAGAGAGTCTATCTAAATTCACTCAGCATTCACTATGCCCAGGCCCCAGACACACACCGCACACCGCACTCTCCAACTCAACAAAGCATTATACTGCATGTGTGCACGCACACACACACACACACACACACACACACACACACACACACACACACACACACACACACACACACACACACACACACACACACACACACACACACATACACACACACACACACACACACACATACGGGAGCATTTGCTCAGAGTCTAATGCTGTGTGTCTAATGACATAGCTGTGGCATATTGGGTCCAGGTGTGTCTGATAGCAGAATTTAATGTCACGCAAGCACACGCACACGCACACGCACACGCACACACACACACAGTTAATATCGAAGAGAGTTAGCGAATCGTAACCAGCAATGGACTCTTGTCAGCTTGCCCCCTGCCTCAGAGACAGATAGCAGTGAGAGAGAGAGAGAGAGAGAGAGAGAGAGAGAGAGAGAGAGAGAGAGAGAGAGACAGAAAAAGACAGAGAGACAGAAAAAGACAGAAAGAGGGAGAGAGAAAGAAAGAGTGAGATAAAGAGAGAAAAAGAAAGAGAGAAAAAGAAAGAGAGAAAGAAAGAGAAAGAGAAAGAGAAAGAGAAAGAGAAAGAGAGAGATGGGGAAAGATACAAGAGAAAGGACAGAAAGGAAAATGGAAAATCTGTGAAAAGCAGAGAGGGAGCGAGGGAGCCAGTGAGCAGGCGAGTGCAGCACCAATCTCTCTGCCCCAGTGGACATCGATAAGGGATTATCTCTCATTACTGACCAGCGTGCCAGTTACAGCCTGTAGCTTATAAAAAAAAAGAAAAAGTAAATAAAATTCTCCCATGCAACAGAACCCTGCAGAAAAAAAGCCCAACTGTGTGACTTTGTATGAGTGAACTGGGGCTAACACTTGCTGCTTGGCACGGAGACAATCACCCCTCCACCCCCCCACCCTCCCTCCCTCCACTTCCAACCCCTAAAAAACCCTGTCAGACTGCCAAGACACCGAGTCAAATCAGCAAGCCTCATAATCCTTCCCTATTCAAACTGCCATGGGCGAATACGAGGTGCGTCTGCAGGGGCATCCACTAAGGGGGCTAAGCCTAAGCCCGCTGCGTGCCTTTTTAGTACAGTGGATACACTCAATATGTTCAAATCTGCTGCCAGGGGTGAGGCCTTTCCCACAGTAACAAACCCAAGGGGTCTTGTCCAACTAAAGGAATCTAGACTTCATTTTTTTGTGTTGTATTGGGTGTAATGAAAAATGGGTTGTATAAGGGCCATGGAGAGCATGGCTCAACTCGGTGATGACAGGCAGGGTGTCACTGTGACGGGAGCCGTGCAGACACACACCCAGCTGTCTTGGTTGGGTGTGGGAGAGTGTGCAATGTGTGTGTGGCTGTGACTAAATGGGTAAGGGAGTGTGAGTATCTGTTTTCTGTGTGTGTGTGTGTGTGTGTGTGTGTGTGTGTGTGTGTGTGTGTGTGTGTGTGTGTGTGTGTGTGTGTGTGTGTGTGTGTGTGTGTGTGTGTGTCTGTGTGTGTGTAGGATTGTGTATGTATGCATGTGTGCACATGTGTGTGCGTGTGTGTGAGTGAGTGTTTGCATTTGTGTGTGAGTAAATGAGCAAGTGAGTGTGTGAATGCATGTGTGTGCGTGTCTGAGAGAGAGAGAGAGAGAGAGAGAGAGAGAGAGAGAGAGAGAGAGAGAGAGAGAGAGAGAGAGAGTGAGTGAGAGTGAGAGAGAGAGAGAGAGAGCGAGGGTATGCATGTGTGGGCGCCAGTGTGTGCATATGCGTGCGTGCCTCTTCTTTATAATCTGCCTCATCTGAGTGGCGGGGAAGCCACCTAAAAGTAATTGGGAAGGATGGCGTGGTGATGGTGCGGTACGGCGCGGCAGAGGCGCCGTCGATGCCTGAGGGGCCAAGACTGATGAGCTGACACACTCCCAGTTGGGCCTCCTCAGCAGACAGAAGGACAGACGCACACACACACACACACACATACACACACACACACACACACACACACACACACACACGCATACTCACACACACACACACACACACACACACACACACACACACACACACACACGCATACTCACACACACGCACACACACACACACACACACACACACACACACACACACACACACACACACACACACACACACACACAGGCACACCCACACTCACAAACATGCACGCAGTCACACCCACAATCACACACGCAGGCACACCCACACTCACACAGGCACACCCACACTCACACACGCAGGCACACCCACACACACAGGCACACCCATACCCACACTCACACACACCCACACTCACACCCACACACACAGGCACACCCACACTCACACACACACTCACACAGACACACACCCCCACACACACAGACACACCCACACTCACACATAGGCACACCCACACTCACACACGCAGGCACACCCACACTCACTCACACAGGCACACCCACACACACAGGCACACCCACACTCACACACACACTCACACAGACACACACCCCCACACACGCAGGCACACCCACACTCACTCACACAGGCACACCCACACACACAGGCACACCCACAGACACATGCACAGGCACACACACACGCAGGCACACCCACACATACATAGGCACACCCACAGTCAAACGAGCAGGCACAAACACATCTAGATGGACTCATACTCACACACCCACAGACAAGCACACAGGCACACACCTACACACACATACACACACACACACACACACACACACACACACACACACACACACACACACACACACACACACACACACACACACACACACACACACACACACACACACACACACACACACACACCTAGATGGACAAATACTCACACATCCACAGACAAGCACACAGGCACACCCACACACACACACACACAGGCACACCCACACACACACACACACGCAGGCACACCCACACACATTTAGATAGACACATACTTACTAGGGATGGCACAAACCGCACCGAAAACCAAAACCGTACAATTCACACACATACCGAACCGAACCGTGCAATCCGTCACAAACCGCAATTCATGTACTGCCCAGAAAAATATGTAAAACAGAGATTCTGGGAGTATCTTATCCAATCTCTCTGATTAAAACATTAGCGTATAAGACCAATCAGAGGATGACACAATTAAA
>NC_085864.1:31508782-31516282 GCF_034702125.1 Engraulis encrasicolus | reverse complement strand
AAGTCGTAATGCATTGCTAAGGGCCCTGTGTTATGTCATAGTATTGTAGTGCTATGGTAGTTAACTTTTCAATGCCTATTGCAACGTGCCACTGGAGGTACAGTACGTCGTGCATTAAGCAAGGTATGAGTATGCAGAAGTTGGAGGGGCCTAAGGCAAACTGCCCCTGCCAATGCAGTACAGTGTGGTGGCGTGGCGTGCAACGATGTAGGTTACCGTCTTGAGGTCGGCCTTGAACTGCTTGAGGGCGTAGTTGCGGGACACCTTGGGGGTGAAGAGGGTGGCGGCGTGCATGTGGCTGACCACGGAGGTGACGGTGCGTCTCCCCACCCCGCTGCGGCCCGCCAAAAGCAGAGAGCCGCCGGGCCGGCTCAGGACCCGGTCCACGCGCGACATGAACTCCAGCACCTCGTAGAACAGCAGGATGTCCAGCTCGCGGTTGTCACGCCCATACATCACTATGCCCTGTGCAGAAAACCCAGTGGAGAGCAGAAGAGATGAGTGATTTTAAGAGAAAATATTACTGGTACATTCGCTGCATCCAATGAATATTTCATATTTTCCCTGTGTTAGACACTAAGTGGAGGACAGAGGAGAGGAAGTTTTGGAAGAGAATTCGGAAGAGTTCATTAAAATCAGCATTACTATTTTATTTCTCCAGACTCTGCATCACATAGAAAGCCAGTGCTTTCATTACTTTGCTGTTAAAAAGGGAACCACAGAAAACTAAATGAGAACAGAGAAGTGGACAATTTGGAAGAGAAATCTCTTTTTTATGTTGAAATAACAAAGGCAACAGCATTCCATGATTGCTATTCTACTCCCACAATCACGATTTGGACCAACACTAAGTGGTGCGAGTTATAGGGCCATGGAGGGTGGCAAAGCTAATTCAGAAGTGCATGACACCCTTGGTACTGGTTAATTACAAGTTCAACATTATTTTAAGGTTCAAAAACTGCTCAATGTTTCTGCTGCAAATGTGAGTGTCGTGTCATGACATCACCTCATCAAAGCACCATTATACCGTGCAGTACAATGGGCCTCATTACAAAGAACAAAAGGTGTGTCACTTTTTCAAGGGTTCATACAATGGCCGCCAATTCTAAGTGCTTTTATTCCTGCTGCTACCTGGCAGAGAGCGGAATGTTTTTTTGCAGAAGAATTCACAAAAATCAGAGCAGTATTTACTCATAGATAGCAACAAATAAGCTATATTATTCTTTTAATTCTATACAGTTTTTCCTGACCGCCAGATGTGGTGCTTATAGCACATGGATATCGTCACAAGGAACATGCAGGTCGAGTCTTTATAATAACAACGTCCCACCATGACCCCAGGAAGTGACGTCTTCTCGCATAGACTCCGAGTGACTGCCAAGCTCTGCCGGTTATCCGGAAGTCATAGAAGCGTGGTTATATACATAACCCTCCATTTACATGCAGAGCATTTTTGAAAAACTTCAACTGGGTGGTAAACAGACCTTGCGGATGACCTCCTTGAGATCAGTGGAGTCCAGGCGCCCGAGGGGTTTTCCGTGAGGCGGCAGAGACTGGCCTGGAGCCACCACAGCCCCGGACTCATGCGCCGCCCCCCACGTCACATAGAAGGTATCTGCACATCACATCGTCAAACACATTACATTACATTACATTACATTACATTACATTACATTGCATTTGGCAGACACTTTATAACCAAAGCGACTTACAGGTTCGTTTTTTTCAGTTAAGTAGAGTACACACACACATACACATCATCTCAAGTAGAGTCCACACACACATACACATCATGACATCATGCCTGGGACTAAGGCAGCTCAAACACACAAAGAGACTTGGTGAGCTTGGGACTGTCTATGGCTAACCTGCTATTCCAGTGGTTCTTAACCTGGAGTGCGAGCTCCCCCTGTAGATTGCAGGGTGGGCTTACAATTTTGTCTGTACAGGATTGAGGTTGATTAAAACATGCTTTGATCCCCATGGAAAGTCATTACGTTATGGATTAATGTCTCGACCAAGTGTCATCATAATTAATCACTTATCAACTTTATTGTGCCTATATACATGTTCTGTATGAGTTTGTCTTGTCTCGGGGGCTTTAGGAAAAAAAGGTTAGGAACCACTGTGCTACTCTTCTACATTAGTACATGATAAAAAAAATACAGTAATCTGAAAAAAATTGATCTTCAACAAGATGTTGCTAGCTGTGTCACAAAAGCCTCTGAGGGATTTGCTTGGCCAAAAATGAGCTTTCATCTTTTGACCTGATCTTTTTTGTTGGTATCTGACAAGCATCGTCAAGCTGTGTCATCAATGTACTCAACATCTGTAATCAAAGATCATTCCCTGACAACACTATGACAACGCTATGACAACGCTATGACAACGCACATACCAGACATGTTGTCGAGGACGTCGGAGCCCCAGTCGCCACGGATGACGGACATGAGGATATTGTCGAAGTTGTTGAGGTCCTTGGCGGTGACGATGCGGTCTCTGAAGAGCCTGCGGGCCTCGTAAGCCACGATCTCCAACACCGTGTCTGTAGCCGTAGTGGATTTACCTTGATAGAACCAACACAGCAGCAGTCATTAGTCTATTCTAAACACAGTAGAGGGTGAACAGTTTAGTATGACTAAATAAAGAAATAAAGAAATACAATAATAAATAAATGCATACAGAAAGCAAATATATTATAAAGACTATAGATAAGTAAATAAAAACGTGTAAATCTGTTGGAAAATAAATATCGAGATATTGTATATCATAAGTAATACATTGTAAAGGCTATAAAAAGTATATAAATAAATCTTCACTGGGAAAAAAAGATTAACTAAAAGTGACAGAGATTGGAAACAATAAATTGTCTCATTATGAGATGATACATACCCCCATTTCAGAAAGGTAAGCAGTAAAGGAAGAGAGCAGAGCGGGAGGAGGACGTTAAGATATGATGAGCAATGTGGAAAAGTTTTGCCAGCGCCACCACTTTTAATTAAAATTAATGATTTGATGTGATATCACAGCATGAACATATTGTGGAGGGACCCAGGCTGACAGCAGGAATGATGAGGTAGGTAAAAGGAAGGAGAGAAAACAAAGGGAGGAAGTAAACAAACAAAAGAGCGCGTGAGAGAGAGAAAGTGTACAGGAGGCAAAGAGTGTGTGTGTGTGTGTGTGAGAGAGAGAGAGAGAGAGAGAGAGAATAAAGAGAGAGGGGGAGAGGCAGGTAGGAGAAGAGGGAGATAGGGAGAGAGAGAGAGAGACATTGTCTGAAGAAGCGTACAGAACTTTTTTTCTGATGGAGTCTATAGTTGACAAGTTACATTTCCGCAGCCGGTTCATTGCTATCAGGCCGAGTTAAAACAAACAAATTCTCTGCTGTGCTTTATATAGCTGCAGGGCTTGCAGGGCCCGAGGCCGGGTGCAGTAGGCCAGGTGCTTCACCCCATCTACAGGGCCGCTGACAGCTTTGGCTGGGCCCGGGACAAAGACATATGAAAGGGCCCCAAACCCAATTCATACAATGTAATGAGGATCCAATTCTGGGCCCCCTCTCACCCTGGGCCCGGGACAAGTGACCCCTTTGTCCCCCCACCAGCTTCCCTGCCTGTCTATACCTGGCGTTTCACCCCTCTGTCTCACCTGCTGTCAGGTCGTAGCGGAGCAGGCTCAGCACCCACTGGGTGAGGATGCACGGCGTGAACAGGTAGTGGCTGTAGTCATCCACCGTGAACTTGGCTTTGACCTGGGAGACGACAGCGGAGAAGAATAAGAACTAGGCATACAATCTGACATTCGGACATCAATAACAACATTGGAACGTATATACAATCGTTCTCCATAATCACAGATACATAAAAATATAGGCATACACACACAGAGAGAAACAAGAACTATATTTTAGGCTTTCAGATAAAAATCCACATTGAAACCTGTATGCAATCATTCTCCATCTCTCTCATACATAAAAAAAATACAAGAGCATACGCCCGCATGCACACATACAAATACCCAAACACATCCATTCGCATACAGAAACACAATAAAAACAACCACGAGCAAACACTGCACAGCATTATATTTCTGGACAGCTATCATCCGATCATGCGATAAACTCCTGAGGTGTAACTGTAGTAGTCTGTCCCATGTCCCCCTCTCGTGTTTTGAGGCTAAAAGATAATAGTGTTTCTATCAAGAGACAGATAACTAGACGTCAGTCCGGGTCCAGCTATTTATCAGGCTAGGGAGCATACAGCTCAAGGGTAGCGGTGGCACTCTGATAAAGGTATCGGTGTCTAAAGGCGTAAATATGAATAAGTGTGGTAGAAAGAAAGGGGTACCGACGGACGGGATTATATATCATGTAAATGGCGAAGGTCTCCCCCTCCTCTGACAGGGTTGTGGGCAGTCATGCGAAGCGAAAAGCCTCCAAGCACAAGAGCATTTTTATCAGGAAACTCAGAAAAAATGAGTCCCATTTTTATTCTGGTATCGCCATGCGGACGTCTACATCATTACGAGTAAATAAAGTATATTCAAACCCCATTTACTTTTTTGCTGTTTTAATATTATGCACTACTCTCATCGACTGCTTTAAAATGGAAGATTTTCTCATGAATAAATGCTTTGTTTTTAAAATTCAGCAGTAGCAACCACAAAAAAAGGACCATTTATTATTGGGACGTGTTAAGATGCAGGTGGGTTCTCCCTCAGTGCATTTATATCCAGTCACCACTGCCACACCCGGCTGAGCTGAGAACATTGCAGAGGCTACGCACCACCGCATCGCACCACCGCATCACACCACACCACACCATACGCCACAACCTCCCAAGGTGACCACATGCTCAGACTGCTTTAAAATGGAGCATTTTCAATTGAACATTTTAAATTCTAAGAAAATGCTTTGTTTTTCCAAGTCCCCATAGCCGCAAAAAGAAAAAAAAACTTTTGGATGTTATAAGATGCGAGTAAGGCTGTCTTTTTTCACATAGTAACGGCTGCTACATCTGATTGAGCTAAAGAGCACTAAAGAGGCTATGCACTCCACTACTATCCAGCTGTCCACCAACTCCATCTAATGTTGTCATCCCCAACCTTTTTTTTTAAGCCTGCTTGTCATACCATGAGTAGTACCCCCCCTCACGCAGTGTGGTCACATACCCCAAGTGGTACGTTACCCCTGGTTGAGAAACGCTAATTCATTTAACGTATCATCAATAAGCCACCACACAGGTCCACTACTACCACTGTCATGCAGCCGCCCACCTGCTCGTACACCTGCACCAGCGAGCCGGCCAGCTGGTGGATCTTCCCCGTGGTGCCCCAGGCGGCATGATCTCCCAGGGTCCTTTGCAGCACCGGCTGCAGGTACGCCCCGTAGATGGTCTGCAGCTGCTCGCGGTCAGGGTAGCTGGGGAGAGGAAGAGAGAGCGAGAGAGAGAGAGAGAGAGAGAGAGAGAGAGAGAGAGAGAGAGAGAGAGAGAGAGAGAGAGAGAGAGAGAGAGAGAGACAGAGACAGAGACAGAGAGAGAGGAGAGAGCGAGAGAGAGAGAGAGAGAGAGAGAGAGAGAGAGAGAGAGAGAGAAGAGAGAAAAGAGAAGAGAGGAAAGAAACAGTTTGTCAGTCCGAAGTCTCATATCATCATTACTTTGCACAGCAGGAAAAAGAAAAACAGAATAGGCTGTATAAGTTCTCCCTCCAGAGAACACATTCAGTCTATTGGATGATGTAAGTAGATGTCACAACAGAATGATTCTTTTTTTTTTTAATGTTAAATAAATTCCTGATTTTTGTAATGTCACCCAAAGTTAGTATAACGTACAACAGATATGGTGTTCTTTTAAACCACTCTTCTCCAAAGACACTTTTGAAGAATGGCATTGCATCCCGACTACTGTACTACTTACTCTATGGTGCAGATGCGCACTATGGAGGTGAATCTGGTGGTGAGGAGGTGTCTGCCCACAGCGCCCCCCGCTGACATGGAGGCCACGATCTGGATGTTCTCCAGCCCCACCCACTCAAGGTTCTCGTCGTAGAAGCCGTGGTAGGTCAGCACCTGTCAGGGAGGAGAACACAGTGACACAACCTAACTAAAGATGTTGGGTCGACTGGGGTTAACTGAATGGATGGGTGTGGGTGGGGCGCACCCATATATAGGGGGAGGAATAGGTAGAGAGATAAATGTCTTGATTTGTAATAAATAAATAAATAAATAAATAAATGAATGAATGAATGAATGAATGAATGAATGAATGAATGAATGAATGAATGAATGAATGAATGAATGAATGAATGAATGAATAACTGTTGTACATCCTTCTCTTTTTCAGTTTGTACTGTATTGATACACTGCAATACACTGTACTTTATCCAAGCTGGAAAGTATACATTTCAGGACCGAGTAAAATTTCTGTATAAAAAGGAGACAATCCACATACTTCAGGTCTATTTTTGTGCAAAGAAGCTTTACTAGACTTGCAAGCTTTCAGTCCTTAGACCATCATCAGGCAGAGGATTGAGTAAAATAAAATTATATTTAAAAAAAAAAAAAGTTGGGTCGATGTAGCACGATTTCTCAGAGCAACAATAGACTTCCTAGGACCATGATTGAAGGAGTGGAAGACAAAAAAATCTTCTTTATGCGGCCTGCTTTAAAGATGATGCCCCAACTCTTGAAGCAACAAATACAACGTCAAGAGTTGTAGATACTTCAGTCAGACATAACAACACATGCATTCCAGGGCGGATCTTTACTGACATGTAACAGACATGTACTGTCAGAAACTGACTATTTGTATCGTTTTTTGATATTACACTATTAGGGGGTATGAGGCAAGAGCATGAAATGTAGTTCAGGCTGTCATCAAGCATGCGTTTGTGGCTGTGCACCATGAATCGAATTACAAAATAAAAAGCATTAATTAAATGCAATTTAATGGGAATAAATCCATTTCCTTCCACTTTTGTTTTGCACGATGCTGTGTGCAAATTAGGTCTTAATCCACCCCCCTACGGCAAATTAATTGCTCAGAAGATTTTATGCAAATTTCATGCATGTTTTGACTGCGGATTTCCTACGCAAATTGCCAAAATATGCTGTTTTTGTACGACAACAAATAATTAAAACCCCCAAACAGCCTGCTGGTGTAAGCAAGCAACATGGTTGGATTGGCTGATAAACATCATGAGGAGAGACGCTGTAATGGCAAAGGCCCACACTCTTTTTTAATGCAACGTGTTGCATGATGACGATAAGGATTTCACCCATCGATAAGACCAGCATCCAATCAATAGCAATAAGGCCAATATCTGAACAAAAGAAAGACTGGAGTGGATTTTGTGAACTAAAATGAAGGACTGTATGTCTACGAAGCCTATGCTAAGCTGCTCTTCAATGCAGCTTCATGAAGGTCAATGACCGATTGATAGCAATAAAAAGCAATATCTGATCAATAACAAGACCTGATTAATACTTGTATCTGATTAATA
>NC_085864.1:31483782-31501282 GCF_034702125.1 Engraulis encrasicolus | reverse complement strand
CAAGAACAAACTTTTGTTCATTTTGATGAAAATATGTGTTTTGCACAATGAGTTGGCACACTCTGTATTAACTTGCCTCGTAAGTAAAACCCCATGATATAATGAAAACAGATTTTGCAGTACACCACCAACACCACCAACACCACATTACACTGCTGTATGTCAACCACCAATGCCATTACAAGCTAATTCTCCAGTTAGCATGTTAATTAACTAACTACTGCTTTGACATAGTATCTCTAGGGCCATCCATGGGCAGATATTTGAGTTTAAATGTGAAGCTGATTTGAATTCTTGTTCTTTAATAGCGGCAGCGTCTGCTCTTTCTCTTTGAAGACAACGGGGGAGCTTAGCAAACAGACAGACGCGATGCTGTTGCAACACCCTGCAATCGAGCCCTACATGCACAGGCCTCTAATGCCCAATGGAAATGCATGGTCAGAGTATCGTGTTAATAACTAAGGGATTTCGGGAAACGCCGTGGCTACCCTTCCCTACACATAATAATCATTCTCTAATAGAGTTATAAAACGGTGAGAGTCTGAGACGACGGCGTCGACAAGGGATACTCTGTCTGCTGCTCATTTGTGTCCTCGCAAGCCGCAAGCGATTTCGAGTAACCCTCTGGGCCATCGCAGCTTTTCAATTTTAACACTTATATGTTTCTCATGACATGCTTTCAACTGGATAAAGACATAATGTGAATAACATCAAAACATGCTATTAGGTTTTGAATCTTCAGCTTACAGTTAGAGAAACATCATTGAGCTCATCAGTGGACATTAATATAATGGCAGCAGAGATGAAAAATGAGTCACTTCTTTCTTTCTATCTTTCACTCTTTCTTTCTTTCTGTGAAGTGGTTTGTAAAACCTAATTCATTTCTTTTCCAAATTTATTACACTCATTTATTTACAGCAGGGGTGCTCAATAGGTCGATCGCGATCGACCAGTCGATCGCGGAGGCAGTATTGGTAGATCGTAGGCCTAGGAGGACACTTAAAAAAAAAAAAAAAAAAAAAAAAAAAATCCCTATGGATACCCAGGATCTGACAGGCTAACTCCAGGCGTCTACACTGCCCTACACTGTATGGTATAGCCTACCATAAACACAACGACGTCTTCAGATAAGGAGGATAACTGTCAAGCGCCACACTCAAACTCTTCATAAGTCATAACATCGGAGCACAACTGTTCAGTTAGTAGCCTACAGGCAGCGTCACCGCTCAAAAGAAACAGCCAGAGAAGAAAACAACCGCCCGAACACCGGCAATCCCCTGATTTCCCCCCTTTTAAACAATGCTCTGAGAAGTGCAGGCAAATGCAACTCCCGCATTGAGCGTGCAGTTGGCTACTTCGATTAGATTTCATAGGCACGCGTGCGAGGGTAGAGTGAATGCTGTGTGCCTGTTTAACCTGTGTGCAGGCGCGTCTTTTCAAATGGTCTGTTCAGCGCGGCCGCTAGACAGAGAGCGCGATTTTCGGTCCATTCAGTAGATGTCTCCTTGTTTATTTTTTGGAACTAGGGATGTCTGTAACGTCCACGAAGACAATATCATCCACGTGAAAACGCCAAACGCCCGCAAACCGCTGTTCTGTCTACTTCTCACAGCGGCATTAAAAAAGTCCTCCACGAAATCCCAAACCAACAACCCTTCAAATAGGTGACAGCAAGCATGCACACATGAAATAACACTTCAGGGAGGGAGAAAATAGCTCTGCACTCATATTAAAGTGAAAAGGGGATTACATAAAATCTGTCCAAAAACCAAGAGGGCACATCAATAACTTCATTAATATGTGCCGTTCATTTATGAAAATTACATTTATCATAAACTTGATAGCCTACTATGGTCTCCCTTTGTGATCAAAAACAGGCGTAATTTACAGTAGGCCTAAATAAGGTCTGTATGAGGTTGTTATTCACCGCTGATTCACCTTTCATTATTATTGATGTGTAGGCCTATATAGGCATACATTTTCATATTGTGTTAAAATTGCATTTCTAACAGCTGTATTTTCAAATGTTCTCCCCCGAACCCCCAGTAGATCACTTCCACACACCCATCTCAATAAGTAGCTCACATGTTGAAAAAGTCTGAGCACCCCTGATTTACAGCATCATGCATCGTGACTAATTCTCGCTGAGCAAATAGTTCATTAACACGCTATTTAAAATTTATATTCATTCTCTCTCTCTTTCTCAAGAGGCAATGCAAATGTACAAACTAATTGATGTACTTTCAATATTTATTTACTTATGTATTGTATCTATATATAGTATCATTCAGCATAGCCCCATTTCTAACTCATGGTCATTCTCTCTCCATCTCTGAATTTACTTACATAGACACACAACCTAATTGCTGTACTTTTCAAACACATTTATTTGTTTTATAGATAGCATCTGATATTACTAATTTATAATCTGTGATCAAATAGTTCATTAACATCCTACAGTATTTACATTTCCTACCATCTTTTTCTTTTCCCACACTCTGTTTCCCTCAAACACACGCTACCACATGATCACTCCCCCTCACACACTCTATAACCAAAGCAATTTTCTAGTCCTTCTCCTCTCTCTCTCTACTACTCATCTTGTCACATACTCCTTCTGTCCTGTCTAAGTAAAGACATAAAGGCCACAACATGTCTATACAAATAGAATATTCTCTCTCTCTCTCTCTCGCTCTCTCTCTCTCTCTCTCTCTCTCTCTCTCCCCTCTCTCTCTCTCTCTCTCTCTCTCTCTCTGCGCTCTCTCTCTCCCTCTCTCTCTGTCTCTCTCGCTTTCTCTCTCTCTCTCTCTCTCTCTCTCTCTCTCTCTCTCTCTCTCTCTCTCTCCCTCTGTCTCTGTCTCTCTCTCTCTCTCTCTCTCTCTCACACACACACACACACACACACACACACACACACGGACACACACTGAGCAGATGAGCACACTACATACACTTTCTCTCATGCATAAATCCACACACACGAACACACACACACACAAACAGTCTGACAATCTCACACACACACACACACACACACACACACACACACACGCACACGCACACACACACGCACACACACACCGAGACTGCCACTCACCCTTTCCCGCAGCCCTCGGGCCCCACCAGCAGGAAGGGCTGCCGGTGCTCGGTGCAGAGCCACTGGTTGAAGTAGTGGAGGCCGCGCTGCATGGCGGCCGTCTGGATGACGGGCAGGCGCTGCGGGTTGCTGAAGTCCTCCACGCTCAGGTGCTCCGGACGCTCCAGCTGATACGCCACCAGGCGACCCGAGTCCGAGTCGTAGTACGTGTCCAAGGGCTTGCGGGGGTCTGGCGGACTCTCACGGGCCCAGCTCAAAACCTGCACACGGAGCGAGAAGGAGACGTTATTGTTGCATAGGCTGGGGTAGTGGGCAGTTTTTTTTTTCAGCACTTTTCATGCTTTGTTGACATAACACTCCAATATGTCCATAATTCAGAACTGTTTAAAATTTGCCTGGCTACCACCAAACCTAATCACAAGTGAGAACGATTGTGCAAGGCAGCATGGGATTTTCCAGGCTTGGGTAAAATATAAGTTGCTAGATATGGTCCTGTTTTATTGGCAAATAACAAATCCAGTGTTCTTATTGCAGTATTTCATTTACAACACCCTCACAGCACTCGCATTCTACCATTCCAAAGCAGCACAGTAAAGTAGAAGAAAAGGCAGAGAGTGAATATGAACTGTGACTGCAGACTACAGACATGGGACACAGGTGTGTGGGGCACAGGGGCACAGGTGTGTGTGTGTGTGTGTGTGTGTGTGTGTGTGTGTGTGTGTGTGTGTGTGTGTGTGTGTGTGTGTGTGTGTGTGTGTGTGTGTGTGTGTGTGTGTGTGTGTGTGTGTGTGTGTGTGTAGTTGTGTATTTGTGTGTGTGTGTGTGTAAAGCGTAGGGGGTTCATCTTGGCTGCTGACCTCCTTGGCGAGCTCCTGGCGTGCCTTGAGTGTGTGTGTGTGTGTGTGTGTGTGTGTGTGTGTGTGTGTGTGTGTGTGTGTGTGTGTGTGTGTGTGCACATGTAAAGCGTAGGGGGGTTGTTCATCGTGGCTGCTGTGCTGACCTCCTTGGCGAACTCCTGGCGTGCCTTGAGGTTGAGGTTGCCACCCAGGCCCCGGATGAGGCCGACCACAAATTGGCCGCGCTCGCGCACACCGCTCAGATGAGACAGGCCATTCATCACCGTCCCCACCAGACTGGTCTCCACCACAAAGTCATTCTGCACCCAGAGAGAGAAAGAGAGAGAGATGGAGAGATAAGAGATACAACTGTGTCTCTAGACAGCCGAGCTACTAAATGATGCTTTATTATTATTACATTACATTACATTGCATTTGGCAGACGCATTATAACCAAAGCGACTTTCAAAAGAGGACATAGATTTGATTTGCTCTTAAAAGATATCAGCTCCCGGTAGCTACTTCATGCCATGATCAAATAAAATACAGCGAAGGCCGACTGAACCCAATTCAATCATAATCACAAATCACAATCATCAATAGCACCTGATTGATTTGAATTTGTTTTTGTCAACAGTGATGTAGGCCTCAGTGAGTGACTTCAATATATTTTCAATTTAGGTACAGTCCAAGTTGATCCCTGTGATTGACCTCAATTTTATCACAAACATCAATAACAATCAATTGATTACCAGAGTCTCTCCACCTTACTCCCCCGCCCATTAAACCGACCTATTTCAACATTTGTTCAGCTGTAACCAAATTTCCTGTCTTCCGGCTCCAATTAGGCTGCCCATAGCCGTTCTCAATGTCTTAGCATTACCAACTCCTGCCAAAATAGAAATGGCACCACTCTCCTCTCTGTGGCTTTTACGGTGGATGATTGCAAGCCTGCACCTGTTTGAGGACCCAGTCCAGGCCCCTGGTGAAGTAATCCCCCAGCCAATTCTCCAGGTTCGATCGGCACTCATCCGGCTGGTGCTTCAGCCACGACTTCACCAGAGAGTTCACGTCCGTATCCTCATCACTGCAATGGCAAACGTGGTTACAGAGTTTGACATCAAACATGCAGTCGCAAACACAAACACACTCACAAACACACAGACAGGTAGGCTGGCAGGCAGGCTGGCAGGCAGACAGACAGGCAGGCAGGCAGGCAGGCTGACAGACAGGCAGGCAGACACACCCACACCCACACACACACACACACACACACACACACACACACACACACACACACACACACACACACACACACACACACACACACACACAGGCTGCCAACAATCAGCCAATCACTGAAGATACAGTCCCAAGACCATATAACAAGAATCAACACATGAAGAGCAAACACACACAACACAACACAACACAACACAACACAACACAACACAACACAACACAACACAACACAACACAACACAACACAACACAACACAACACAACACTTAGAGACGGCTTAGAGTTGGCACATACAAGGTACTACTGTATATGTGCACACAATCAACAAACATGCTGATGACAAGTACATGGAGCATTCCCAACATCTTCACGGCACACACAGTAACAGGACAGCTGCAGACATGAGGAAGAGGAGAGGAGATTGAGACCTGAGGAAGATCATGCCCATGCGTGAGATGGTGGCAGGGGAGGCGCAGCTGAGGTCGTGCGTCTCGAACAGGAAGTTGACGTTGGGGCCGAACTGGATGCGCTCGCCGCTGGGCATGGTCAGCAGGCGGTTATCGTCCAGCACCGAGTTGAGGGACTCGATCCACTCCGGGTCAATGTCACCGTCACAGATGATCCACGAGCTCACCTCTGACAACAGATATTACATTGCATAATTACATTACAATTAGCTGATATTTGATTTATCTAAAACAACGAACAGTAAATTAGGTACAGGTATTATGTACTAATGATGCAGAAGTGAAAGGAGCGAGAGGGTTGGGTTTTTTTATCACTGATGAGAACAGGCAAGTTGTTTTTGGATGCAAGTTAAAGAGACTGTTAGGGGTAGGTGCGGTGGGGCAGTGTGCAAAGGCACCATATCACAAATGGACTTGCATGTCCATGAGGACCTAGGTTGTTGGAGTCCGGCCAGGGTCATTTCTCATCCTTACCCTGTCTTGCTCTCCTACTCTCTTCCTGTCATAATCACTAGTACTATCCTATCCTCAATATGATCTCCAGTACACCCAGAGGGTACCTACCGAATTCAGTGCAATACGGCCACTGAGCTGTTCTCAGATGCTTTCCCCTAGCTTAAATTACATATCATTCTTTTTATTATTATTATTTTTATGTTTATGTTGGAGCCATTTTGCTATTTTTTCTATATTTTCTATTTTCCTCACTTTATCGTGATATTTAGTTATTCAGTTTTATGTCTGCATAATGATAATGATTAATTTAGCTATATTTACTATGAATTTGGGAGCGTCACTGGTGCTTGGGCTATAGTGGGCTCTGATTGGCTGTTCCTCCCTACTCTCGCCTATCTAACCGGAGCACAGGTGGCTCAGTAATGAATTGGATTTCTGATGGCGGGTGTAGGAAGGGAAACAGTTTTTTGACCGTGTCATTTCGACTTATTTACTTAGTGTTATTTAGTTAGTTTGAGAAGAAACCTGTAACGTAAAGAGACCTGAAAGAAAATAAATTCGAGCACTGAAAAATAAGAACGCGCGTCTGAACTTAACTGGACCTCTCCCGTCAAAGCGACTCCAGCTGAGGCAGCCAGGAGGCCGCTACAGTTTATTTAATTTGTTTTATTTTATTTTATTATTATTTTACCTTATGTTTTATCTTAATGTTTTAAATATTTTTTGACTCTAATTCATTTCCTTCTTTCTTCCTTCCTGTTTCCTTTCATTTACATTTGTTAACTTTGTGAAGCACATTGAGGTGCACCTGTGTATGAAATGTGCTATATAAATAAACTTGCCTTGCCTTGCCTTGGGGGGCGCTACAGTTAGTGAAAGTGTGTTTTTGCCAATATGGTACATACCAGACAGGAAGTTAGCTCATATCTAGATGGTTAACTGTATGTTGTGTATGCATGAAGGGCAGCGTATGCATGAGGGGCAATTGATGCATGAAAGGCAAGGCATGCATGAATGGCAACGAATGCAAGACGGGCAAGCATACTCCAGCATTTTCTGTGAGGAAATGCAATCTAGTTTATATATTTCTTTTTTTTGTGATTACTGAAACATTCAAAAAACACATAATTAAAAAGCGTTAATATACTAAGAGCCACTATTCATTAAAGACTCAGCTCCCACCCACACACAAATAACTTATTTTAGGAGAGAAGAAACAAAAAACACTCACAAAATCAGTTATCCTCACTACCTATTGGGAGTTGGATTGAATCTACAGCTTTTCAAAAGTAAATCCTTTGAATAAATAACTGAATAAATTACATTTTCTCTAGTTTCAGCATTTTGTGTCCATGCTGTTTTTTTATTTCCCCATGGATCACTGATGTACGGTATAAATGCAAAACAATAACAACATAAACACTCCACACATGGCTTTGTCCTTATCTGATCTAAAATTGCGGTTAAAATGTATTCAAACTGTTTTTTGTTTTGTTTTTTTAATCATTATTTTTCTACTATTTTCTATTCTTCATCGCTCCACTCTCATATACACTCCTGTTGAGCTGATTGAAGGCATGAAAGGATAATCATCGGCCATAAAAACACGATTAAAAGCAATCACGGGCACCTTTCATGTCTTTTGTGTTGAGCAAATACATCATGTTCATACTGATGCACTCATTGTAACCCTCGAAAATTAAATGAATGTGAAGATACTAAAAACATTATGACAAAACATTATGTGTGATGGTAACTCGGTATCAAAGAGGTACCTGCACTCATTGCTTGTCAGGCTTTGCAAAGGCAATGCCATTTCAGTCATACATTCATTTATTCCCTAAATGAAATCCGATATTCCCATCCCGTGCATTCACCGTCATTCCCTAAACTGATTTGGGCTGTCTGTCCATTGAAATCAAAATTGGACAAGCAGGCCCAGCCGTGGCTCTAACGCCTGGGCACTGGATTGCTATGCTGGCGACCCGGGTTTGATTCCCGGCCCGGGTCATTTCCCGATACTTCCCCATCTCTCTCTCCCAGCCATTTCTTGTCTGTTCTCCACTGCCCTATCAAATAATAAAGGCACAAAAGGCAAAAAAATGGACAAGCACAGTATGTTTTTAATCTGAGTGCATAACAAAGATATGATGTTGGTTGTGGGTGCATAGGCATGCTAAGTATGGTGATGACATTCAGGGGCATAGAAAATTATTGTCAATAGTGTTGATGTGCGTAGATGCAGAGCCATTCTAAGTACAATGGACTAGCAGACTCCACGCCAAGTCATGGAAAAAAGCTGAATTTCACACAGATTACTGTATGTCACAGTAGTTGCAGAAGAGCCTAGATTATTGTGTTAGCGCTTCTGTGTGTGTGTGTGTGTGTGTGTGTGTGTGTGTGTGTGTGTGCGCGTGCGTGCGTGCGTGTGTGTGTGTGTGTGTGTGTGTGTGTGTGTGTGTGTGTGTGTGTGTGTGTGTGTGTGTGTGTGTGTGTGTGTGGTCTTCAGGTCTTCACTCAGATGATTGTAGTTGCAGTTGTGTCAGGGCATGCTCAGATAATTGTGTTAGTGTGTGTGTTTTAGTATGGTACTATGTACTAGTGTGTGTGTGTGTGTGTGTGTGTGTGTGTGTGTGTGTGTGTGTGTGTGTGTGTGTGTGGTTTTCAGGTCTTCACTCAGATGATTGCAGTTGCAGTTGTGTCAGGGCATGCTCAGATGACTGTGTTGTGTGTTTTAGTATGGTACTATGTACTAGTGTGTGTGTGTATGCTACTGTATGCTAGTATGCTACTGTGGGTGCGTGTGTGCGAGTGTTTGAGTGTGTGTGTGTGTGTGTGTGTGTGTGTGTGTGTGTGTGTGTGTGTGTGTGTGTGTGTGTGTGTGTGTGTGTGTGTGTGTGTGTGTGTGTGTGTGTGTGTGCGTGCGTGCGTGCGTGCGCATCACATCCTCACCCTGTGGCTCGCGGACCACCTGCCGGGCGCTGCTGGTGAGCACCCCGTCGGACCACTCGCGCGTGTCCATGTCGATGTGTCCCAGCAGCTGCTGGCGTGGCATGGCCTTGGGGTTCATGGTGTACTGGCGCACCACGCGGCCCGCCCGGCCCAGCGCCGCACGCAGCATGCGCCACAGCGTGGACTTGCCCGCGCCGCTCGGCCCCACCACCACCACGCCCATGCGCTGACGCAGCTGCTCGTACAGCTCCAGGGCCTTCTTGATCTGAACAGACCAGACGAGCGAAGTGTCATAATAAAGAACATTAGCAAAGTAACAGCGCTTTACGGATACTACTAACCTTACTACTTAAGTACTACTACTACTACTACTACTACTCCTAGTAATAATAATAATTAATAACTAGTAATAATAATAATAGGGCGTTCTTCATCTGAAAAGACAAGACAGCTCATTATATTAACAAAGCAACAGTGCAATGCAGACAATACTACAAATACAAACACAACTAATACCACAATACTAATTATAGTAACAGCTCCAGGGTCTTCGTGAGCTGTAAAAACAACATGAGTTCAATTTTTGTTTTATAGCAACTACTTCTACTAGTAAGTACTACTACTATTACTGACACCACTACAACTAAAATATATACATGGTGGGACATAATAACTGAGACACCTTTCATTTTTGTGTGGGAAGTGTCATGGCTCAATTGGACCAGCCTGTTGGCCAATCCTCATTAATTGCACATTGCACCAGTGAAGTGAAGTGTGAATGTTCAGTTAGCAGGGTAAGAGCACAGTTTTATTCACAATAGTGCAATGCAAACAACATTATGGGTGATGTATCAGAGTTCAAAAAGGAAAAAAAATCTTGGTGCATGTGTAACTGTTGCATCTTTGACCGAGACAGCAAGTCTTTGTGATGTATCAAGAGCTACAGTATCCAAGGTAATATCTGCATACCACCAAGAAGAATGAACCACATGCACCAGGATTAGCTGTGGATGCAAGAGCCATGAAACACAGTAAAATGACAGGTGTCTCAGTTACTTTGTACAACCCCTGTATATATGAATATAACAACAACAGCATCAGCAACAGCAGCAACAGCAACAGCAAAAGCCCCAGTGCATTCTTGATCTGTAAAGCCAAGTCAATACTAGTGCATTTATTTTTAGCATTTAACACACAAAGAGCAATCATCGTCGTCATTGTCTGTGAGAGCAGAGGGCGAGGGAGGGAGGGAGGGGTGGGTTGGTAAGAAGAAAAGGCATCATGAGGTGGGTGGGTGAGTGGGGTAGGGGGGGTGGTGGTGGTGAGAGCAAAGGACACGGCACATATGGCGCACGTCTTCCTCATGCACAGCTGTTCACACACAGCTGAAGACAGTGAGCAGAAGACAACCTGCTACCGGCATCATATTGTCTATAATCAGCCACTTCCATGCTGCTCTGTCTTAAGCAATACCAAGCTCTCATCATGGGTACTACAAAATACAACAGGTGGTAGTACCACAATCAGATTTTTTTTTCAGCAGATCATTTAAAAATGTGTGTGTTGGGTATGATCTCCAGGTGTGTGTGTGTGTGTGTGTGTGTGTGTGTGTGTGTGTGTGTGTGTGTGTGTGTGTGTGTGTGTGTGTGTGTGTGTGTGTGTGTGTGTGTGTGTGTGTGTGGGTGTGTGTCTGTCTGTCTGTCTGTGTCTGTACCTGGCTGGGTATGATCTCCAGGTGTGTGTGTGTGTGTGTGTGTGTGTGTGTGTGTGTGTGTGTGTGTGTGTGTGTGTGTGTGTGTGTGTGTGTGTGTGTGTGTGTACCTGGCTGGGTATGATCTCCAGGTGTGTGTGTGTGTGTGTGTGTGTGTGTGTGTGTGTGTGTGTGTGTGTGTGTGTGTGTGTGTGTCTATACCTGGCTGGGTATGATCTCCAGGTGTGTGTGTGTGTGTGTGTGTGTGTGTGTGTGTGTGTGTGTGTGTGTGTGTGTGTGTGTGTGTGTGTGTGTGTGTGTGTGTGTGTGTGTGTGTACCTGGCTGGGTATGATCTCTGTGTGTGTGTGTGTGTGTGTGTGTGTGTGTGTGTGTGTGTGTGTGTGTGTGTGTGTGTGTGTGTGTGTGTGTGTGTGTGTGTGTGTGAGTGTGTGTGTGCTTGTGTGTGTGTCTGTATGTCTGTAGCTGGCTGGGTATGATCTCCAGGTGTGTGTGTGTGTGTGTGTGTGTGTGTGTGTGTGTGTGTGTGTGTGTGTGTGTGTGTGTGTGTACCTGGCTGGGTATGATCTCCAGGTGTGTGTGTGTGTGTGTGTGTGTGTGTGTGTGTGTGTGTGTGTGTGTGTGTGTGTGTGTGTGTGTGTGTGTGTGTGTGTACCTGGCTGGGTATGATCTCCAGGTGTGTGTGTGTGTGTGTGTGTGTGTGTGTGTGTGTGTGTGTGTGTGTGTGTGTGTGTGTGTGTGTGTGTGTGTGTGTGTGTGTGTGTCTGTACCTGGCTGGGTATGATCTCCAGGTGTGCCTCCTCATAGACTGCCTCCAGGGCGGCGCTGAGCGTCTCGTACTCCACATCCTTGAAGTCGACGCCAGGGAAGACGTCCCGCACCAGCGCGTCGAAGCGTGAGCTGTCCGCAAAGGTCAGCTTGGACATGGTGTTCAGACGCAGAGCCTGCACCACCAGGTGGCTCTCCTTGACTATAGAAGGAGATAGAGGACAAAGACATAAATAAATACGACTTGTAAATAATAAATACATAAATAAGTAAATACATGAATAAATAAGAATGAAATAAACAAACAAAAAATAAGTAAATAAATAAAAAACACTTTTGAAGTAAAGGAAAAAGAACATTCCATTTTCTCTCAGTGCTATCTAAGTATGTTTTTGTGACCATTCAGTGTGTCACGTTTGATTCCAAAGGAATGATCCTTTTGCGTGAAGATGACTTAACCCTTTCATGCAGAGACTCTGTTATAACTTTATTGTCACCAATATTGTAATGACCATGTTACTAAAGACTCTCTGTAAAGTCAAAGCAATGTTGTAATGAGGCAGCTGTGCTTTTCCAGCAAATAGGGAACGGGCTCACTGATGATCCCATCTGCATGGAAGGACTACAAAGTGACTCTCCTTAATTACAATAGAAGGGGGGGAAACAAATAGGAGTTAAAATTGTTCTGAAGTACCCTGTAAGTCTGTCTTGTACGCACACCATCCAGTATATTGCTTTCAAGTACCTTGTGAGTAAATGTGTGCACCACACAATGCAGCATTTAATTGCAAAGTGGTCTTTTTTGTCTGAAGATGACATCCAATAGGCTTGACGAAAAGGAAAAATTCAGTTCACACAGAGACCATAATGTGATCAAAGAGAAAGACTTTCGGAGGTTAAACAAGAGGCAAAGAGAGGAAAAGAGATGAAGAGAGAGAGGGGGAAAAAACTAATTTGAAAGACTCCCATCCAGTGTGAGAGTTTGTCTGGATGTGTTCAAGAGCGAGCTGGCTTAAGCGGTTTAATGGTTAGGGGCTTTATTGACACTTTTGTTCCTCCTGTCGGTGAAGCGTGTGTATCTGGGTTCCGAGCGGGTAACAAATGCCCGGGCTGCTCTTGTGGACACTTAGTGAACGATAAACCACCAGGAAAACAAAATAAGCACTATCCTGTGTCACACAGTCACTAAGAGTCTGCAAGAGAGACTCTCTTGTACAGGAGGATGTTTCTTTGTGTGTGTGTGTGTATGTGTGTGTGTGTGTGTGTGTGTGTGTGTGTGTGTGTGTGTGTGTGTGTGTGTGTGTGTGTGTGTGTGTGTGTGTGTGTGTGTGTGTGTGTGTGTCTAAATGATTGTGTGTGTGTATGTGTGTGTGTGTGTGTGTGTGTGTGTGTGTGTGTGTGTGTGTGTGTGTGTGTGTGTGTGTGTGTGTGTGTGTGTGTGTGTGTGTCTACATGTTTCGGGTGTGTGTGTGCGTGAGCGTGCGCGTGCGTGTGCGTGTGTGTGTGTGTGTGTGTGTGTGTGTGTGTGTGTGTGTGTGTGTGTGTGTCTACATGTTTGGGTGTGTGCGTGCGTGAGCGTGCATGTGTATGTGTGTGTGTGTGTCTACATGTTTCGGGTGTGTGCGTGCGTGCGTCTGTGTGTGTGTAGTGTCTGCCGGAGGGAGGATGAGAAGGTAACGGGGTAAGTCAGCCAGGCGGGGGTGGATATCGACAGCGAGCCCTTTTAAAGAAAGGCCAAGAGTGGTCTGACACAGAGGAAAGCCGGACAGCGGGGAGGGGATGTGTTTGAGTGTGTATGTGTGTGCACGTGTGTGCATGTGTGTGCACGTGTGTGTGTGTGTGTGTGTGTGTGTGTGTGTGTGTGTGTGTGTGTGTGTGTGTGTGTGTGTGTGTGTGTGTGTGTGTGTGTGTGTGTGTGTGTGTGTGTGCGTGAGTGCAAGTGTGCGTGCTTGTGTGCGTGCGTTCATAAGAAAGTGTGTAAGACATTGTATCAGAGAGAGGGAGAGTGTACAGACAGTCAGGAGGGGAGGGAATTAATTCGGGTTAAGATCAAACTGCACCAACAGAAAATGAGAGGCAGAGAGAGGAGAGAGAGCCCAAAATCACCAGAGGAGGAGGAGAAGAGGGGGAGGAGAAGAGAAGTGCAGAACGAATGAAAAAAATGGAGTGGAAAAACAAAAGAAAGAACTTCAGTCTCCCCAGTGTGTGTGTGTGTGTGTGTGTGTGTGTGTGTGTGTGTGTTCATAGTGTATGTATTGCATGCTCGCTTGTTTTGAATGTGTGCGTGCAGAGCATACAGCTTCTCATTTCACTGGTCCGTGTTAATAAGCTTCACACACTCTACTACACTCTAGCAACACGCAACACTAGAGTATCAGCAGCCAAGACCAGCGCAGCCCTGTCTCTACATCCCAACACAGGGAAGTCAACAGGCGAGGACAAAGGTGTCTGTCGTCCCAGGCCCAGGGAGTGTATGTGTGTGTGTGTGTGTGCGTGTGTGTGTGTGTGTGTGTGTGTGTGTGTGTGTGTGTGTGTGTGTGTGTGTGTGTGTGTGTGTGTGTGTGTGTGTGTGTGTGTGTGTGTGTGTGTGTGTGTGTGCGCGCGCGCGCGCGAGTGTAACGGAGGCTAACTAGGCCTAAGAAAATTAAAAGTTTGGTTCCGGTTGGTTGTCAGCTTTGGTCATGGGTCGGTCGGATTTTTTTTTTCTTTCAACTTTTTTTTTCTTCATTTTTTTTAAATGTCCGACACCCGCAACCCCCCATATGCGCCAGATTTCGTCATAAACGTTGTTGGAACAATGCCAAGGACGATAGTGGAGTGAGGCCTGCTATAGCTTCCTACAATGAAATAGCCTACAATAAGCATTAATGAGCCAATACTGACCGTCACCGAAATGAGGATGCGTAATAGCCTACCGTTTCTGGCAAAACTTGTTCAGCTGTCAGTTGCCTGACACTGCTATTTTAACTCCTTTAGACCTATGTCCCGTTTACTTTTTGATTCCTTTCCATCATCCGTTGTAGACCATATTTTCATTGGGATGAAGGTTCTGGCTTGCAAACATTCTATTTACTCACTTTTTTGTTTTACGCGAGGAGACACCTGAGGCGATATGAATGTTTTAATGACGGGTGATTGAGGGGCAACATCGTCATTGTCATTAAATCATCATTGTATGAAACTGTAGTAGTCCTAGGTCTTCATCGAACAGTCGTATTTGTGGCGACATCATCGTTCATTTCTATTCCATTATTTGGAGAACGTGCGGAGAGTCAGACAGTGACAGACTGCTCCTGTGCAATGGTGGAGGGACACGCAGAGAGAGAGAGCGAGAAAATAACGGGCTCAGGTCAACGGACTTCTTGGTTAACCAAGCCTTGTGGTAAATGAAAGAATGAAGGAAAACTTGGCAAAGCATCATTCTCTCATATTAACTTATTTTACAAGGTATTGATACAGTGCTACTTTAGTATTGTTATAACGTTGAGATATAATTGCATCTCGTCGAACATGCAGCGCAACTGAATGGAAGCCCTTTTCTAACACGACGAGACAATATCAATACATTCAAAAATCGTGGATACTCATAATGTTGTCTGTGTGTTGCATTTCGAGGCGGGTGGTCAGGCGTGTCAGTGTCGTGAGGTAAGGCTACTGACTTATTATTTGACAGGCATTTTCGCCAGGTTCCCAAACTATCCTACATCGTAGGCTATTAGTCTGCAAGAACGCTATGAGGCAAGTTGTTTAAAACTTACGAGCTTCAACGACTACCAATTAGCATGTTGTAGCATAATAATTAGCCTACAACGTGACCGAATAGGTGCGCAACTCTGCAGTGACATTTGGAGTTTTCAAATATCAAGCCGGCGGCCCTTATGGCGCGCGCGTGTGTGTTTCTCCTATGTGGATAGTCATGCGATGCAAATTCAGTAACTTGCAGGCAGGTAGAAAGTGAGAGGTGGCGAGTTATGGGAATGAAGAAACGTGTTGTGTCTTGTCTATATGAACAACCGTCCACACAACATCGATATATTTTTTGAGGATTCCAAAAACTCGAAAAAAAAAATTTGGGTCACACAAAAAATGATAGGGTCGGTCGGCAACCGGAACCAAAACATTATTTTTTCTAGGCCCTAGCACAGAGTTGGCGTGGAACGTTGGTAAACCTCCCTCCGATATCCTCATACAGTCTCGTGCCGTTGGGCCGAGAGACTAGTGTCTTGGCCCAGCGGTGTCGTACTGTGTTTTCCATTGCCGGACCGTTGTAGTTGACAAGGTCGCACGTTCGATCCCCAAGGGGGTGAACAGGTGCAAGATGACCTCCGTCATATGTGCGTGTGCGTGTGCGTGTGCGTGTGCGTGTGCGTGTGCGTGTGCGCGTGTGTGTGTGTTTGTGTGTGTGTGTGCATAAGTGGGAGGCTTGTGTATGTATTGGGGGGGGGGCTTTCAAATGACTTTGTCTCGAGCCCGGCCAAAGCTGTCAGAGGTCCTGTTGCAGTGTATGGACCAGCCATTCTGCCATGCTGTCAGCCATAAACACACACTCACACACACATGAAAGCACACACACACATACAAGCATATACAGTCACACATACACTTGAGTGCATGCACACAAACACAAACACACACACATTCTCAGATATACACACACAAACTTACAGTACACCACAGTCACACACTCACACACACACACACACACACACAACACCCTCAGAGCTGCCATGAGTGATGTTCAACTTCAAACGTGCTGCCTTTCCGTCAGTGTGCAGTGCTGAGCTGAGCTGAGCTGAGCGAAGCTGAGCGCCAGTGAAATAATTGGCAGTACGGCCGGGACGGCTAGGGCTCTTTACTGGGTTCACGGCTTGTTAAAAGGCAGCTGGCTCTGCTGGAGATTCCCAGCGCTGGCTTACTACTACTACTGTGCATCAGAGATATGCATACTGATTCAACTTATTGCTCACATTGCTGCTGGGTTTGTGAACTGGTTAAAAATCCTGACTTGCAGAAAATGGATTTGTGTTTGTGCGTGTGGGTTTGTGTGTGTGTGTGTGTGTGTGTGTGTGTGTGCGCGTGTGTGTGTGTGTGTGTGTGTGTGTGTGTGTGTGTGTGTGTGTGTGTGTGTGTGTGTGTGTGTGGAGGATGAACAATGAATGTGGTGGAACTGCATATTGTTTGTTAATGAAAGGGAGCGTATTCTGCACTGCATATCAACGCAAGGCGTATTGCGGCTTTTCTGCCTGTCCACCCCAGTGAAAAATCCGCTTCACATCAGCGGATTTCCAGATGTTTTATTACTTTCTTGGTCTATCGGATTCATGATTAAACTCTATGATTATAATCATGATTATACTCATGATTGAACACTCAAATAATACCAGCCCAATTGCTACAAAAAAAACAGTAGCAACAACGCTAATTGTAGGCAGAAATCTGTGCTGAGTGTGACCGCGACCTATTGCTGTATCAACATGTTAAGGGTGAGAGTGATGAGGCTTGAGAAGGTGTGTGCCTTACTGCTAGGCTGGGAACTCCCATGCTGCCTTTAGTTCTACACAATCGTTTCAATCTGAAATCTCACTTGTGATTGGGTCTGGTGTTAACCAGGCAACATTACTGCTGGTATGGTATGATCCCTCTGTGTATGTATCACAGTGTTGAGCAAAGAGTGAGAGAGTGATGAGGGTTGAGAAGCTGTGTGCCTCGTATGTTCTCTGTGCTGTATGTCTGGTGTTGTATGTATCTGTGTATGTATCTAAGTGTTGAGAAAGGGGTGAGAGGGTAATGAGGGTTGAGGGCTCTCTGAAAATGTACAGTGTTAACAGAGATTCTTTATATAGAGATATGCCAACATAATAGGTTTTCTATGGGCACCTAACGTGACCAGGTTCCGGTCTGCCTAAAGGGACGTGTCATAATGCTCCTAGCATTGAATAGAACAGTCCTCAGGTCTGCCTAAAGGGGGATTTC